>NW_017674495.1:0-776 GCF_001879085.1 Nicotiana attenuata
ATCTCCTGCTCGGTCTCCCAGGTAGCCTCTTCCACGGGCCGACCTCTCCACTGCACCTTCACCGAAGCTATATCCTTTGATCTCAACTTTCGAACCTGACGACCCAAAATAGCCACTGGCTCCACATCATAGGTCAAGTCATCATCCAACTGAACCGTGCTAAAGTCTAACACATGAGACGGGTCACCAACATACTTCCGGAGCATAGAAACATGGAATACCGGATGAACCCCCGACAAGCTGGGTGGCAAAGCAAGCATATAGGCCACCTCCCCAATCCTCCTAAGTACCTCAAAAGGCCCAATGAACCGCGGACTCAGCTTCCCTTTCTTCCCAAACCTCATAACGCCCTTCATGGGCGAAACCTTCAGCAAGACCTTCTCGCCCACCATATAAGATACATCTCGTACCTTCCGGTCTGCATAACTCTTCTGACGCGACTAAGCTGTACGAAGTCTCTCCTGGATCACTTTCACCTTCTCTAAGGCATCCTGGACCAACTTTGTCCCCAATAGCCTAGCCTCGCCGGGCTCAAACCAACCAACCGGAGATCTACACCATCTCCCATATAAGGCCTCATACGGCGCCATCTGAATACTGGATTGATAGCTGTTGTTGTAAGCAAACTCTGCAAGTGGCAAGAACTCATCCCAAGAACCTCCAAAATCAATAACACAGGCACACAACATGTCCTCCAATATCTGAATGGTACGCTCGGACTGCCCGTCCGTCTGAGGATGAAATGCTGTGCTCAGCTCCACCTGTGTACCCAACTC
>NW_017674495.1:4173-5425 GCF_001879085.1 Nicotiana attenuata
AAAATCGGAGTCCATTTGACCTTCCAAATTCCATTTTTAACTTATAATTTCTCAAGCCCTAACTTACCCCATTTTTGATGAATTTCCACTAATTCCCATGTTAAATCTACCATAAACTCGAATAATTTGGCCAAGGGACTTACCTCCAATCGATTCCCAGTCGAAACTCTCGAAAATCCTCGCCCAAAGCTCTCAAGGTCGCTCAACAATGGTGGAAAATACCCCAAGCTCGCGGATGAAATATGATGTTTTAAACCTTCTGCCCAGTCGACTTTCGCTTCTGCGGTCCCGCTTCCGCTTATGCGGGACCGCTTCTGCGGCCAAAATCCCGCTTCCGCGGATATTCATTTAAAAATGCCAAACCACTTCTGCGGCTATATTTCCGCTTCTGCGGACCCGCTGATGCGAAGAATGGTCCGCTTCTGCGGATCTACCTTACCAACCCATGGACCGCTTCTGCGGTGACTCCCCCGCTTAAGCGCCTCCGCTTCTGCGGTCCAAGACCCGTAGAAGTGAGAATACCAGATGCAGCAAATCTTCAGCTATATGCGAACTCCCAAAACTCCCGTTTAACCATCCGAACTCACCCCGAGGCCCCCGGGACCTCAACCAAAAGCACAGACACGATCCAATACCCTATTCAAACTTGTTTCAATCTTAAAAACACATCCAACAACACAAAAATCCTCATTTCCCATCAATTTCAAGCCTAAGTTCTTTAAATTCTTCCGAAACTCACATTCAATCAAAAACCCAACCAAATCACCTCGGAATCACCTGAAATTTTGCACGCATATCCAAAATCACCTAACGAAGCTGCTGCAACTCTCGAAATTCCACTCCGAGACCCGGATCAAAATCTCACCTACCAACCAGAATTCGCCAAAATACTAACTTCGCCAATTCAAGCCTAATTCTACACCGGACCTCCAAAATCACTTCCGATCACACTCCTAAGTCACAAATCATCCCCCGAAGCTAACCGAATCACCGGAAATCACATCCGAGACCTCTAACTCATTAGTCAACATCCGTTTGACTTTTCCAATATAAGCCTTCCTTAAAGAGACTAAATGTCTCATTTTCTACCAAAACCAAACCAATTCGACTCTAACTCATCAAATGCCAATAATGGAACATGAAGAAGCAATAAACGGGGAAAACGGGGCGGTAACACATGAGACGACGGGTCGGGCCGTCACATCCTCCCCAACATAAACAAACGCTCGTCCTCGAGCGGGTCAAGAAACAT
>NW_017674495.1:6232-94434 GCF_001879085.1 Nicotiana attenuata
CCCAATCAGCTTCATCCAACTTCAAAGTAGCATTTCTTGGATTCCTGAATGCAGTGATTTTGCTTTCCCGGGAGATTGGCAGACTCTAGTTAGAATCTTCTCCACCTTGTTCTCTTCCAGGATAATCCTTTCCAAGAGACTCAAGTTCATTTGTCAGTGTAGTGAACCTGGTATACATTTCTGGATAGTTTCTCCATCCTTCATAGTAAAATTCTCATATTGAGAATACAGCAGTGTTCCTCTTGACCTCTTCACTCTGAGGGTTCTTCATGAGCCAACTTGTAAAGTGTCCCAAATCTCCTTGCAGTAGTACAACCTTTGAATCCTGTTGTACTCATCAGGACCAAGTCCACAGCACTAACCATTTCTTGGCTTTGCATTTTTCTCCCATTCCTTAGATCTTCAGCAGTACAATCTTACTCTTTGTCTTTTGGAACAATCCACTCCTTCAGCATTCTTCTTGGTTGTGGCTAAAGGACCATCAGTGATGATATCCCAAAGCTCATAGTCTTCGCCCATTATATGGTCCTCATTCTGTTTTTCCACCAGGAGTATAGAGGCCATTGAAGAGAGGAGGCCTGGCAGTGGATTGCCCTTCCCAGTTCCCAGGTGGTTGCACTCATGTTGATCTTTTCCCTAAGGTGTTAACCTCTTCAAGGATAACCCCTCTGATACCAATTGATGTTATAAACGTCAATACCACACAAGAGGGGGGTGATTTGTGGTACCTAATTTTCGCGTTGAAGAACTGTCTTCTAAGATGTTCTTAACTACAGCAGTTTGCGGAATAATAAATGCTGAAAGTAAAGTGCACAGAGATATTTACGTGGAAAACACCTGGCTCAAAAGGTGAAAAAACCACGACCTACTACACAGTAGGATTTTCCCAAACTCCACTAAAACACTGAGCCAAAAACTGCATTTACAAAACTCTTTGTAAAAAATCCCAGTGTAGCACACAGCCTCAACTGTTGCGACACTTTCAAGTTAACTCTAACTTGAATACTCAATATACCTATTACAATTACTTTTAAGAAAGCTGAAAGGTACAATATGAAAACCTACTACAATTGAACTAGACTTAGAATAAACACAATGACGAAACTGGTTCTTCTATCTTAGTTCATGTAGCTTCAGACGTGCACACTTGTATCTCGCATATGTTGCTTGCAAATCAGACTTGATCTTTTTGCTCTCAAATATGCTTAACTTCTGCTTATGTGCAATCACCTGTAAAAGAGAACAATCGTTATATTTATAGAGTTAGTAATCAGAGTTTGATAAGAACTCGAATTGTGGATCCTTTGACAATTCGAGTCCAAGAACAACTCTAACTCCTAATCCATATTCTTGATCCGGATGTAATTCTCTTTTCATAAGGAGACTTCAACTCCTTATCCTATATGCAATCTTTTCGATCAGTTCAGAAGATATTCTCAAGATATTGCTGCTTGATCTCAAGGACTTATCTTCTTCACGTGCATCTCATGTGTATGGGCCATAACACTGTGTCTCCTTAGATGAACCTGGTCCTTCACTGAGTTCGTTTGTCATTCTTCAAAACTTCAACTGATCTTGGGCCAACAGGCACTCTGGCTAAAAACCGTTGGATAAAAGGGAATACTTAGTATATATATAGGGGGAAGATAATAAGAAAGGGGGGCTCTCCGAGAAAAAAGAAAGAGGCAGAAGAACCAGAGAATGCGACAAGAGAAAAACAAGAGAAGTTGCGGATTTAGGCGGCAAATCTTTGTAATCATCTTTCTTGGGATAACAAAGATAGATCCCGCAACTATTAATGCCATTCCCTCTTTTCCACCTTTATTCTTGCATTAAGGAACGGTACATCATGAATGTAAGCATGTCATTTACATTTGATATCTTTTATAAGTATTAAAAGTTCATGAGCTTGACTATATCTTGTTCTCCTATTTTACACACTTTGACTAGAGTTAATTATCCTCAGCTAGGATTTACCCTCTATTTTCTTATCAATTAGTTTAACAAAAAGCTTAATACTTTTTGGTCAAACAATAATTCGGGACAAATTGTCATAAGTTCGAGTCCAGCATCCTTTTATGCATCGTAAATTCAATTCGATAAATATAATATCGAACTTAATAATGAAATGTTTTATATATTTATGCCACTCGTTAATATTTGTACACGAATATGCCATCGATATTATTATTTAGGCCATATATGTCATTACCCACTAACGCAATCCTACTACCATATTTTGCCACGTGGCATTATATAAAGCTTTCATTACTTACCAGCCCCATTCCCTCTCACCCCTTTTCACGAGTGGTATATTTGAGCCATTTCGTCAAGTTCAGTAATATGTTTAGCCATTTTGTTAAGTTCATTGGTATGTTTGAGCTATTTTTCAAGTTATCACTACGTCTAAATTGTTGTAACACCTCAGATTTAACATGAAAATACATACATACATTTAATTCGCACATTCATACATACCTTTCTACACCTTATTAATGTACTCTTTTTTAAGCCAATCTCATTTTTAAAAAATAAATTGTATGTCCTTTTCCACGTCGCCACCACGTCTCAATACCACTGTAACATCTCAAATTTCATACACCCGTATGAACTTTTTATACCCAACTTACATCTTATATTTGGTAAACTCTCTTTTAAGTCCTTTTTTTTTTTCTTTCTTATATAAAACTTATCTCTAATGTTATAATGAATCTGCCTGTATACGGGTGAAATCGAGGATAATATATATCCCAATTTTTCGGAGGATCAAACAAAACAAGGATATGATTATATGGGATCGGAATCGGGACTAAGAACTTCTTGTACCAAGGCTCGAACAAAATACTTGCCATCGATTTGATAAAACGACGCACCCCCGGACCCGGGAGAGGTTCTGAGACTTTGAGAAGTGCACGAAAGGTTGCATACGACTAACGGAGGGCCGTGATATCCGCATCCAACCGGATATCACAGCGCATATCTCGCCCGATGTCTGTAACAGATTAGTGATTAACGAGAAAGGAAGATTTTTACCTTTTTTAGGCTTGTACTAGGGATGAAACTCTCCTACTATATAAAGGAAAAACTTTTATTTCAATAGGATACATTGTAACACGCATACCAAGGCAATACAAAATTATTTCTCTGCTTTCTAGCTACTGCAAAGTCTTTACTTCACTTTTATTCTTTTCCATCTGAAATCCACCCGAGGCCCTCAGGACCTTAATCAATTATACCAACACGTCTTAAATCATGATACGAACTTAGTCGAGGCCTCAAATTACATCAAACAACATCAAAAATACGGATCACACCTCAATTCAAGCCTAACGAAAATTAAGAAATTCCAACTTCTACAATCGATACCAAAACCTATCAAATCACGTTCGATTGACCATAAATTTTGCACACAGGTCATAAATGACACAACAGACCTATTCCGACTTCTGCAACCAAAATCCGAGCCCGGTAGCCACAAAGTCAACTCTCGGTCAAACTTCTGAATTTCCAAAACTTCTAATTTTCCAACTTTTGCCATTTCAAGCCAAATTCCAGTACGTACCTCCGAATCACTATCCGGACATTCTCATAGGTCTAAAACCACCTATGGAGTTACCGGAATCATCAAAACTCTATTTCGGAGCCATTTACACATAAATTAACATCCGGTCAACCTTTTCAACTTAAGCTTCCAACCTTGAGACTAAGTGTCTCAACTCATTTGAAACATCCCCGGACCCAAACCAACTATCCCGACAAGTCACATAACAACAATTGAGCATAGAATAAACAGTAAATGGAAGAACGGGGCTACAACACTCAAAATGACCTGCCGGATCATTACAATAAGAGAGTATATTTTTTCATGTAAAATAATTTTGTTATAGTATAAAGGATAAATTTGTCCCCTTGTAGATAAGATTATAAGTTTATTACAAAAAATAAATAGAAAAGATGGAGGTTTATATAGGAATATGATTCTAGAATATTCGTGCATCAAATGATAAACGAAAAAATAACAAGTTAGTTTTGTTACTCAAGAGAGTTATGTATTATAAGGAATAGGGAAATTACTCAAACATACCACTTAACTTAACGAAAGGGGTGAGACCGTGAGAGTGGATGGGTGCTGGTAAATAATAAAGGATTTATATAATGTCACGTGTCAAAATTTGGTAGTAATGGTTTCGTTAGCTGGTAATAGCATATGGCCCAAAGTGATAACATAGATAATATGTTTATGTCCAACTATTAATGAGTGGCATAGATAGTTCATTTCGTTAAGTTCAAAGACATATTTGAGCTCTTTCCCTTTTATTACCTCCTTTTATTTGTTCTAAAAAAAGAATGGCATTTATTATGTACATAGACAAATAACTATTTTCTTTTGAATATAATTTGTCTATATATTTTAAAATATTTATTTTTAAATCGTGGCTCAATTTAGTTTGTTTTGTGCATATTTCAACTATTCAATTTTGTCCATATATTTATTACCTTCCCACCATTTACAAGCATTGAACCGCTTTGCTCCCCAAAACTAATGCACATTGCAAAAATATCATGTAAATTTTTATGTATGCTGTAATTAAGGTCTGAACTCTCGTGATTTTTATTCTTAGACTTCATTGACCACTGCCAAACTCTTTAATGCTACATTTTTTAATTACTTTTAATATTAAAAGTATTATTCCTACTATTCTTACATTAGTTCTTCAACAGGTAAATTTTATGTAGAACCAAAAACTATACTCGAATTGATAAAATAAATGGTGTAAAATATTGTTTTCTTTCTTACATTTTGGACAGTAAATCTGTGGGACAATAATAATTACCGTGGGCTCTTAAGAAAATTACCATAGATTTCCAAAAGGAATTTTTACATTCCTATACCACATAGGAAACCTTTTTACCTTACATGTTTAAGATTTGATTAAATTACATTTAGTATACCAAATTACCAATCCTATACCATGCTTAATTAAGGGTCTAATTAATGGGCTGTTTTTACTCCTTAATTAAAGGTATCCATATCTAATTAATGGGCAGTTTTTACTCCTTAATTAAAGGTATTCATATATCTCACGTTTCTCTCTCCTTACCCCTCACACCCTCACCCACGTTTTTACTCATACCCCACATTCTTTCTTGTTCTTCATCCACGATTGCAAGATCAATCAACGAAAGATGTCCTTGAGATGCATTAGCCAGCGAAATCTCATTATATTTGAATGTCGTGCCAATTACCTCTGCAACAATTGTTTTTGGGCACCAAACAAAATTCATTCTTCTGGAAAAGTCAAAAATGAGAAATTTATTGGTAAAGAGACTAATATGAAAAGCTGCCGACAACTTCTCCAAACGACTTAGAAATACTGACTATTGAAGCCCTCACCTAGATTTACTGTTTGTCGTGTATTTGTAGTGTAATTGCAGTGTAATTGTAGTATAATTGTAGATTTAGTGTAATGGATATGATCTGTTGAAGCCCTCACCTAGATTTACTGTTTGTAGTGTAATTGTAGTTAGTTTGTAGTTTATGTAGAACATTCCACGATTAATTGTAGTCTAAAATGTAGACATGATTGTAGATGATGTGTTTTCCTGTTTGCCCTGTAACTGTAGGTAAATTGTAGTTATTCTTATATTAGGTACTTAAACTGTAGGTAATTTGTACATTCACTGTAGTTATTCTTATATTAGGTACTTAAACTGTAGGTAATTTTTAGATGTTTACCTCCAAGTTCTATGTAATATTTGTATATAACTGTCAGTTGAATATAAATTACACAACAAAAAATAAAAAATAAATACTCCAATCGTAGAAATGTGTTATTCACAATTAATCTGCAAATTATCTACAAAATTTTACAAAAACTATAAATTAACTACATTTAACCTACATTATAACTACAATCTGGAAACAATTTACACATGGAAGTTCTTCAAGTTGGAATTGGCCACAACTACATTTCTTGTTTTCTAGACACACAATGTACCGCTTCACACCATCCAACACAGTATGTATATGATCTGTTGAAGCCCCCACCTACATTTTCAGAACAAACACAAAGAAAAAAAATTTACAATATTAAAAATATAGTGATGATAGGCTATAATTGCATATTTTAGTCGCTTATTACACTCGAATTTACTGCACTTTAATTGAGTTTGCGCTTTAATCGCTAGTGTTTTGCACTAATTATGTGTTTTATGCCTTGTAGGTGTGATTCCGAGCTATATAGATGTTATGGAATGAATTTAAGTGATTTTAAGCTTTGAAGTCTGAGTAAAAGCTCAAGGAATTAAGCCGGGATCGTGTTCGGGGGTCAAATTTGATAATTAAGTACGAACGAAGACTTGAGGAGGCATATTGCGCACTGTCTAGTAAAATAGACATAACTTTTTGCTCAGAACTCCATTTGGGCTCTACAATATATGGTTGGAAAGCTAACTCAAAGGGCTACAACTTTCATGTTTTACGTTTTCCCAAATTCCAAACGGAACAGGGTGAAAAACCGCGGTTTTACCGCGACCGCGGCAGAACCGCGGTGGAAGGCAGTTTCTGAAGAATGAAGAATCCGCGAGGGCGTTTGGCCGCGGTTCCACCGCGATCGCGGTGAAACCGCGGTGGGAAGCATAAATTTCAGGGGCTAAAGTGTAAAACATGGGATTTTTAAGTCCTAAACCCTATATAAAACAAAGGAGGCCGGCCTAGAACAAGAAGGGGACATATTTTGGACACAAATTAGACCTAAGGAGGCGGAGAGACACTACTTTAGGGTTAGACAACACCCTTGGAGGCAAGAACACATTGGGAGCAAGGCGGAGAATTCTTCTACGAGTTTTTCCTTCCTCTTCCTATTTTTCATTGTTGGTTATGACTTTTAGTATTGTAGTTTTACATACTATTATGAATAGCTAATTTGTTATCTAGAGTTTTGATAGAACCTTTTGTAGGATAAATTCTTGTTATGTTTTTATATAATTGAGCCATAGCTTTTCTCTATTTGTTCAACTACGTTTATATTGTGGTTGGTTGAAGAGCTCTCAATTAGCTGTGCCTATTTAGTATGCATAACTCGGGAGAGAGTGCATATTTAGGTAATTGTTGAACAACACCACTCCCAAAGTATATGAGGGATCAATAACCGAGGGTTTAAAGGCGGGATTAGGGATAACGAAGCCTTGGGTGCGATCTGAAGTGAGTTGTATTAAAAGCCAGCTAGCGTAGCTCGGGAGAGTGCGTCTAGTAAATTGTCGTAATTACTCGGGAGAGATTTACGGTAATAAGAGTGCTCATGATCGGTAGAGAATACTTAGGCGAAATTATAGAAGACATAGCGGGAAGGATTCCGACAATAGGGGAAATCATAACTCTAGACCTCCTTAATCTTTTCTCTAACCCTCAGTATCGTTAGTTGTTAATTTACTATTTTAATTTATTAGTTAATTAGTTAAACACAAGAATCTTAATATCTATAGGTTAGGAATTTATCTAATAAGTTAAAGGCAATTGGTCAAGCCTTGGTCTTCTTGGTGATAGGTGAATTGTAAAGCTAAACTTCGTTCTCTGTGGGATTGACTCGGACTTGTAAACGGCATTATATTAGCAACGACCGCATTGTCCTTTTATAAGCATTAGTGGGCGTGATCAAATTTTGCGGCCGTTGCCGGGGAAACTAACGGTGTAGCTGTAGGTGTCATATTGTAGGTTCAAGTTTGAACTTTTATTTTATTATTTTGATTTTTTTTTATTTTATTTTTTTTTTAATTTTAGTTGTATTTGTTTATTGAGAAAACATGACATCATGAAATTATGAGAATTTTTGTTGTTGGTAATTCTACTTTTGATCTCCTTATGCATATTGTGAAGGAAACCACTAGGGAATGTATCAAATATCCTGAGAGCGAGTTTTTGCACCACTCAATCTTATGTGTGGAATGTGTGTGATATGTGTGGCTGGTACAAGATGGTCACTTTCAGCGTTGTGCTTTTATTTCTTACTCTTCCCCCAACCCCTACTTTGATGGTTCTTCTTTTTCTGGTGAAGTTATAGGAACAAGACCTTTAGGAAGCTTGACTAAACGAAGCCATCGAGATATGTTAAGTTGATTTTTTGGAACAACAAGTTAAATTACTCCAATCGCGCGCAGCAGGCAGGAGGAAACTATTCACAAACTTGAAAGTTACTGAGTCCAACTGGTTTGAAGTTTTTAATCCAAACAGCCAATATTATGGAATAGTATCAGTAAGAGGTGAAATTAGATTACAGAAATTGATGAGCAAGGGAGATGCTAGAGATAGAACACCAACAATCAAATCGCACTAGATTTTGAGGATTGTCGATGTTTGTAGAAGAGGATACAGGAACCAGGATTGAGGTACGTATTGTGACTCTTTTGTCGATTAGTGTGAGAATGTAGAGTGTCCCGAATGTTCATGTAGTTGAGAGGATGGTCTCACTCCAAGCTTTATTCCACATTTGTTTTAGATGAATGATCATGGAATAAATAGAGTCGGTCCGATTGCCATTTTGAGATTCAAGGAATGAGAACAAGTGCTTACATTCGATTATCCTTTCTGCCAAGGTCGGTATTAACACTCAATATAAAGCAAGAAGTTGCAGAATACTACATCAGTTTTATTGGCAGTCGGTATTCGTTCAACCACCTCAGGAGATGGATCATAGGCAGAATCAAAAACTTGGGGTCCGATTTCATAAAGTTTCAAAGTGGAGGCAGAGAAGGACTCACGTCGTGCCGCATCGTAAATCAAGCGCTTGTTGGGAGGCAACCCAACTTTATTGCTTTCTTTTATTTATTTTTTATTTTTATTTTTTTTAATTGTATTATTTTTTGTAGTGTCAATTTTTTTTTTATTTTCTAGGAGCATGGAAAGCAAAGGTATTGGAAGGATGCATCAGCAAACCAAATGGTTGGAACTAAGTGTGAAGGTACCCACATGAAGGACCAAGCTTGGGAGAAGTCTGAGTACCCCATGAACTGCTAGTGCTTCGGCCTTTGGCCTACAGGGAGTTTCTTTTACCCTCTTGTAATGTAATGGGTTGCATTGGGGAAAATGCACAATTTTAAGTGTGGGGTGAGGAGATTGCTGGGTGATTTTTCATGCTACTTTAGCTGTGTTCTTTTTTAAAAAGATTGGACTTTTTCCTGATGACGGATCTTCTAGACAGTTTCTCTTGAGGGAAGTAAGTCTAAAGAAAATACCAAAAAGATTTTTTTATTTTGTTAGGTAGTTGTAACAATTACCCTTGGTTTTTCTTAAACCACGGTTCTTTTCCAAGGGTTTTTATTTGAACCGGGTGTAGTTAGTTTTTTTTTTGGGAATAGGAGCCATTTTGTGTTTTGTTTTGAAATGAAGCAATATCTCTTGACTTTGTTATGCCTTGAAATAGTGAGTAAACCTTTGGCTGTGACGCTTAGGCTCTAGTTTTTGACTCTTGTATAAGTACCTAATTTGATTGATTTTAAATTTCTTAACTGCTCTGACTAGGGTGTCTTGATGAATCCAATCCTGAGTGAGTTATGTGCCATGCGTGTGTAAGGTTTTGTGTTATTCTGTGCATTGCATTTGATGCCTAGAACTTGCCCCGTGTGTTTGCAAAGCGAAATAGTAGTTTTATTCAGTCTTGGAAGTGATATAGGCATTTTCTTGTTGAGCCAGATATGTATATTTTACCCGCCTAATTATTATGTATTGTAGTTAACCCCTTCGAGCCTGTAATCCTGTTTCTTTGGCAACCACATTACAAGCCTTACCCATTTGTTCGAATTAGCCATCTATTTGAACCACTGAAACATCTCATGAGCACTTGAATTGTTTATGAACTTTATAAAAGTTAAAGTGTGGGGTGGTTGGTTTGGCTTTTGAGTGAAACTAATTGAATAAGGAGAAAGGTGCACTGTTTTGAAAAAGGAAGAGCCACTTGAATTGAAAACAAAATAGTTGGATTGTTGTGAAAAAAAAAATCTTGATAAGTGGTGGCTCTTGACGTAACTGTGCTTAAAGAAGAATGGGGTAATATACATTGATGTGAAGGTGGAGTTTTGGTTTGACATAAGTATGGGGTTTGAATGTTAAAGTATATGTATTAAAGTGCTTAGGGAGGTGTAGTCACTCTTATATCTAAATGTATCCTACCCGTCCCGTAGCCTACATTACAACCAATTAAAGTCCTAATTGATCCAAGATTGAATGAGCTCGATTAGTGGAGTAGTACACTACGGGCAAGCTTATGGTGCATCTTTTGTGGCATATGAATGTTATTTCTGAGAGTGAGTGAATTCTTTCTATCTTGAGTTCCTAAGTGTTCTTAAATTTTATTGTGTGGAACTACTCTCTTTTGTTGTGTGAGGGCACTTGATTCATGAAGGAAAGGTAATGTCAGTGACCTCTATATTAGAGTAAGTGGGTGAGTTGTGAATAACGTGTGGTACTTGTGAGTCAAATCTTGAGGTGAAGATGTTACGCTTTTGTGCTTAGTCTATTTTAAATACTCTTGGTGTGATGAGTTAGGAGAATTGTTTAAAAAGGTCGTGTCTATAAAAAAAGTGTAGTTTGATTGCTCGAGGACGAGCAATGGTTTAAGTGTGGGGTGTTGATGATAGGCTATAATTGCATATTTTAGTCGCTTATTACACTCGAATTTACTGCACTTTAATTGAGTTTGCGCTTTAATCGCTAGTGTTTTGCACTAATTGTGTGTTTTATGCCTTGTAGGTGTGATTCCGAGCTATATAGATGTTATGGAATGAATTTAAGTGATTTGAAGCTTTGAAGTCTGAGTAAAAGCTCAAGGAATTAAGCCGGGATCGTGTTCGGGGGTCAAATTTGATAATTAAGTACGAACGAAGACTTGAGGAGGCATATTGCGCACTGTCTAGTAAAATAGACATAACTTTTTGCTCAGAACTCCATTTGGGCTCCACAATATATGGTTGGAAAGCTAACTCAAAGGGCTACAACTTTCATGTTTTACGTTTTCCCAAATTTCGAACGGAACAGGGCGAAAAACCGCGGTTTTGCCGCGACCGCGGCAGAACCGCGGTGGAAGGCAGTTTCTGAAGAATGAAGAATCCGCGAGGGCGTTTGGCCGCGGTTCCACCGCGATCGCGGTGAAACCGCGGTGGGAAGCGTAAATTTCAGGGGCTAAAGTGTAAAACATGGGATTTTAAGTCCTAAACCCTATATAAAACAAAGAAGGCCGGCCTAGAACAAGAAGGGGACATATTTTGGACACAAATTAGACCTAAGGAGGCGGAGAGACACTACTTTAGGGTTAGACAACACCCTTGGAGGCAAGAACACATTGGGAGCAAGGCGGAGAATTCTTCTACGAGTTTTTCCTTCCTCTTCCTATTTTTCATTGTTGGTTATGACTTTTAGTATTGTAGTTTTACATACTATTATGAATAGCTAATTTGTTATCTAGAGTTTTGATAGAACCTTTTGTAGGATAAATTCTTGTTATGTTTTTATATAATTGAGCCATAGCTTTTCTCTATTTGTTCAACTACGTTTATATTGTGGTTGGTTGAAGAGCTCTCAATTAGCTGTGCCTATTTAGTATGCATAACTCGGGAGAGAGTGCATATTTAGGTAATTGTTGAACAACACCACTCCCAAAGTATATGAGGGATCAATAACCGAGGGTTTAAAGGCGGGATTAGGGATAACGAAGCCTTGGGTGCGATCTGAAGTGAGCTGTATTAAAAGCCAGCTAGCGTAGCTCGGGAGAGCGCGTCTAGTAAATTGTCGTAATTACTCGAGAGAGATTTACGGTAATAAGAGTGCTCATGATCGGTAGAGAATACTTAGGCGAAATTATAGAAGACATAGCGGGAAGGATTCCGACAATAGGGGAAATCATAACTCTAGACCTCCTTAATCTTTTCTCTAACCCTCAGTATCTTTAGTTGTTAATTTACTATTTTAATTTGTTAGTTAATTAGTTAAACATAAGAATCTTAATATCTATAAGTTAGGAATTGTTCAAGCTTGTCTTCTTGGTGATAGTGAACAACTGTAGCTAAACCTTCGTTCTCTGTGGGATTCGACTCCGGACTTGTAAACCGGATTATATTTGCAACGACCGCATTGTCCTTTTTATAAGGCATAGTTGGGCGTGATCATATAGTATCTACAATATATCTACAATTTATCTACAAATTAACTACAAACTACAAGTAAACTACAATTTGCCTACAATTTATCTAAAATCTGGAGACATTGTATATTAAAATATTTTTTTCCTGCACCAAATAAAGAACTTGTAGTCAAATTGTAGATATATGTAGTAAATTTGTAGATAATATCATAAAACTAAAATTCTAAGCATTTTCGAACTACACAAACCTTCATTCTCATCTACCACAATGGCATCAACTTCAAAATCTCTAAATCTGCCATAGTTATCCCAATTCCCATTCAATTTTAGCATTATTGAGATTTTTGACATGATTTCGTGTAGTTGAGAGAAAAAAGATGAAGAACAGATATAGGTTCGACAATTTGAGTACCGAGGACGATGAAGAACAATTTTGAATTCTACAATATGTATTGTGTTGTTGAAGCTTCTGAAGCTCTGCGTTGTTTTTGAATTGTAGTGAAAGAGAGAATTACACAGCAATCAGATCTCTTTCCGTTTCAAATTTCGAATTTAATGTAGAAAGAATCAAACGCAGATTTTGTGCCTTTTTTTTTCGCGCGTTTTAAATGGCATAATCTGCCTAATTATGGATTGGTATATAAATTGTAGTTAAAGTGTGGACTGGGCGGGTAATTAACAAATTATGTATATATTTGATAATAAGGTTTCATATATGGTATAGGAAGGATAAAATCCCTTTCCAAAAATTCCAAATCAACCGGCTGTTCCAGGTTTGAAACTACAACTCATTCTAGAAGTTTCCGACGGTTCAAACCATGCTTGCTGACTCGGCTTCTTCTTTCTTTTTCACCAAGACAAAGCAGTAGTCACGTGACACCCCTCACGTGCCTCTCCTTCTCTCACCCCTTTATATTTCAGACTGCAACCCTACACTTTTTGCTACATTCACTACTATTCTTTTCACTAAGCAATTTTCTCTCCTACATTTCTGTAAGCCCCTTTTTTCTCCCCCTAAGCCATGGCATCTGACAAGAAGATCAAGATCGGAATTAATGGTAAACACCCTTTTGATTCTTCTGTATAGATCTGGCCATGTTTGTTTTGGTTCTGATTTTCATTTTCTGATTTTATTTGAAACAGGATTTGGAAGGATTGGTCGTTTGGTGGCTAGAGTTGCTCTGCAGAGAGATGATGTTGAACTAGTTGCAGTGAACGACCCATTTATCTCTACTGATTACATGGTAAAGTTTGTTGTTAGATCCCTTTAGTGTTTACATGATTTTTGTACTATATGCATAGATCTGGGAGGATTCTGACGTGGATCTCTGTGATTGGTGCAGACATACATGTTTAAGTATGATTCAGTTCATGGACAATGGAAACACCATGAGCTTAAAGTCAAGGATGAAAAGACCCTTCTTTTTGGTGAGAAGTCCGTCAGAGTCTTTGGAATTAGGTACTGATCTAGATTTATGTTTGTTTTTGGTTTTAGTTAATGGTGCTGAAGAAATTGACTAATATCTGGTGTTCTTATGTTATTGTTAAAGGAACCCTGAAGAAATTCCATGGGCTGAAGCTGGTGCTGATTTCGTTGTGGAATCCACTGGTGTCTTCACTGACAAGGACAAGGCTGCTGCTCACTTGAAGGTTTGGTTTATCTGCTTTCTTTATGTCTTTTTTTTTGGTTTGATTGATTTTTCCAACTGCATTTCTGCTGTTTAGATTTGATCTATCATGCATTAACTCACAGCTAAAGCCACTAGTATATTTAATTTCATTGTTATTAGATCTTGTTTCTTGTGTTGGATCTAGTTTTGCGGAGAAAACGAAGCAAATTCCTGCATGTACTATTATAAAATTGGGATCCAAGTTACATACATTAAACTGTCACATTAAAAGTTTATCATCTAATTATAGAGATTTACATTATAGAGATTTATCTGCTCTCTTACCTTATAACTAACTTGATTGTTTGTGTAAATAATTTAGCAATATCCCTGATGTATGACTTATCTATCTATGTATACATTTAACCAAATAATAATTGACATCGGGGTATCTGTGTTTGCACAGGGTGGTGCCAAGAAGGTTGTGATCTCTGCTCCTAGCAAGGATGCCCCCATGTTTGTTGTGGGTGTCAACGAGAAGGAATACAAGCCAGAATATGACATTGTCTCCAATGCTAGTTGCACTACCAACTGCCTTGCACCTTTGGCTAAGGTCATCAACGATAGGTTTGGCATTGTGGAGGGTCTCATGACTACTGTCCACTCCCTTACTGGTTAGTATATTCCTAGTTACTTTAAATTGTCCATCTGGGATGAGCTGTTATATATAGTTCTGATGCGATGCAATGGTCTTGTCACTCAGCCACTCAGAAGACTGTTGATGGTCCATCCATGAAGGACTGGAGAGGTGGAAGAGCTGCTTCATTCAACATCATTCCTAGCAGCACTGGTGCTGCCAAGGTAATTATTATTGGATTTTGGTGTCTTTGCTTATAGTTACCGTCTGTTCCATGTTTGTTGCATCTATGCTATAGAATACCATATAAACTAGAAAAGAATGTTAAGAAATGATACCCCAGTAGGCAAATCAATCTTTCAGCAATTACAGAGATACAAAGTTTATGATTACTTCTTAAATTTTAGTTGCAAATATTCATCTCTAGAGTCGGTTTATTAGTCTGTTAAGCATTCGAAAGCAAATCCAATCTATGAAACATAACATGGAACTATGACAAAGTGAGCAAGCTATTAATGAGAAGTTTCGATTATTGTCTTGGTTTATTTTCGTTATACTTTGAGGGTTATTGCACCTGATAGATTTTCAGTTTGATCAAGTTGCATTCATCATAATGTAGGCTGTTGGAAAAGTGCTCCCAGCTCTTAATGGAAAATTGACTGGAATGGCCTTCAGAGTTCCAACTGTTGATGTTTCTGTTGTGGACCTTACTGTAAGACTAGAGAAAGAGGCCTCTTATGATGACATCAAAGCTGCAATCAAGTAAGTTTCTGTTTGATCACTTGTGTTGTTTTATTGGCCCCTTGTGCAACTACACTAACTTGTTCCATGGTCTTGGATTCATAGGGAGGAATCAGAGGGTAAGTTGAAGGGCATCTTGGGATACACCGAAGATGATGTGGTTTCCACAGACTTTGTTGGTGACAGCAGGTATATACTTGGTTCAATTTACTCAAAAGAGGTACCTTAATAATTGAAGTGCATTTGTTTAATGTGAAATTATTGGGTGCAGGTCAAGCATTTTCGATGCCAAGGCTGGAATTGCCTTGAGCAAGAACTTTGTGAAACTTGTGTCGTGGTATGACAATGAATGGGGTTACAGGTAATGTTCTTTGCCTTGGTCTTCTCTTTGCTCATCTTTACACCACCAATGAATTCTTTTTATAACACAATTTGTTTCTTGACTCTGCAGCTCTCGTGTGATTGATTTGATCTGCCATATGGCTTCTGTTGCTTAAGGATTTGATGCTGGTGCAATGGCCTCTTTAGTTTTTGATTGAATCATAATAGGGGTATTAGTTTTTTATGGCCGGGAGTGGTCTTCTTGCTTAATTGTAAGGGAATAACCAGAGAGGAACTGTGTTATCTTTGAGGAATATTGGGCTTTTTTCGTTTGAATTGTCATGAATGAAATTTTACTATTTCCCAATACAAGTTTGTTTCCGTTTCTTGGTTTTTGTTATCCTTGGTTTATGTCTTTGTTTAGCTTAAATGATTGAAGATTACACTACCTATGTTTCTGCTATTCCTGTTGAAGATTACATTTAATAATGCATCGAATGCATTAAAGTTTCTTATTGTCTCAAGCTGTCAAAAGTATTAAGGAGGTGGATTTTCTAATAGGCAAGCTCTCTCAAAAGTATTAAAGAGGTGATGTATTAGTACTAGTAATATTTTTCTCAGCATTTGTCTTTCGGTGTTGAGCTTCATAAAATTAGCACTTCAGAGTTTCAGTCGGGAGCTGTGTTTTTTTATTACGTGATATAAGATTTTCTTCTCAGCAGTTTTTCATTTTAGCTTTCACTCATGCAACTCGTTTTTTCCAGTAGTCTGAGTATGTGCAAAACTGAAATGGGAGCACTAAGGGTTTGTTTGGTGTGAGAGATAAGGAATAATTAATCGGGATTAAATTTGGAATGAATTTATTTCATGTTTAGTTAGAATAAAATTGTGGAATAATTAATCTTGGAATTAGTTAATCATGGATTATAGTATTAATCTCGGGATAAGTAACCATAGAATAATAAATTTTAGGATAATTTGTTTCCAACAAAATGACCCCTAATGGGTTACTCCCTCCGATTCACAATAAGTGTCCGATTATTTTGGGATTAGATGTAGATTATTTTATTCCGTGTTTGGTTGAGATTTTTGAATCGGGGTTAGCAATTTCGGGATAATTAATTTTGGGATAATTAAATTCGGGAGAAAAACTTTGAATTGTTCAAAGTGATTAAGCAATTCAAGATTTGTTATTTTGTGGCTAAGTTACTTTTCCTTTATAAATAGAGGGTTCTATTTTATTGTATATGATCCTAAATCAATAAGAATTTTCTCTTTACTTTTTCTGCAATACTCAACTTTTTCTTTTATTGTTTCATAATACGTTATTAACAAGAGACTCTAAACAATTGAGTCTACTATTAATTAGTTGTCTGGTGTTTGAGAAAGTAAACCATCCGTGGAGACAAGATACAAGAATTTATGTGAGGCTCTTGCGTGAATGCATTGATATTCCTATACAAGACACCTACTTTGGTCACCAGGCTTTGGGATACGGGCATGATGCTCAACTTGTACATAATATTGAGCATAATGATTTTCAATTGTTCCATGAAATTATTTCAGGAATAAATTCTGGATTTAAGGTAAGTATTTTACCCATTTTCTTTAAAATTCTATAATTTAATTTTAAATACAAGTAAAGATAATAAATTTTGATTATAATTCTAGTAGAGTTTGTAAGAAATTATAACCACCCGAAGTGGTAAAAGATTCTATGTCTTGCCATGATCAAATTCATGTATGATTACGAGCACAAGAAGTGAAAATTCGTCCCATTGAATTTGCTTCATTCTAGTTCCCTTGAGAGAATGTGGTAGCAACATATGATAAGTCTCAAAGAAGACAAAATTATTACCGTGAAAGTATCAAATGAATGTGGACATGGCAATACACCAAATTATAATCGTCATCATTGTGGTAATGAGAACAATAAGGATTCTCAAAATAATCTTTCACTTTGTGAAAATAATGTTTGTCGTCGGTTTGACATGAAATTTTGTAAAGCATATATAGATGATTATGGTTCATTCATGATGTGAATCTGACAACATGTGATTTATGAATACATATTCATTCTTGGAAGAATATGAGCATGCTAGTGGTAATGAATATACCACAATCACCTCTAGAAATAGGATTGAGATGAAATAAGAAAATAATTTCATTATTATGACATGGATGATCATTGGTCACATACCTATTGACGCCAAAATATTTTGGCAATTGATCATTAAAAGACAACTATAATGGAAGAAACAGAGATTGCATATAATTTTGACCATGACCATAATGATATAATTTTCTTCTTGAAAAAATATTCACTATATAGATATCGGTGAATATGTGGTAATACAAAATTAATTGAGAGCTCTGGAAGAACCAATTATTACAATTTTGGAAGAATAAAATTGATTACGAATTAACTAATTGTGTCGTAGTAAGTCCCAAAGAAACTTATTGAGTTTTTAAAGTATTCGTGAAAGGGATTGCTTATATTGAGACTACAAATAAAGGAAAGATTTAACATCTTCTGCTACTATAACTTGTAGCGGGGTAATATGTATGTGAAAACTTACCCGCTTTATTATCCAGTTTGTACTACATAAATAAAAGAATGCCACAGTAAAGTAGAAGTTTATTGATTTAAAAACTCATATCATAATAAACTTGGAGTTTATTGATAATTGCACGTGACATGGTGTAAACCTGAAGTTTATCAATATTGATAATTCATTCAATTGGCATAATTGGTTTAGCCATGTCAATTTAAGTATGATGTGTAAAAAGAGAATTCACATTGGTAAATATTAATGTGAATTAATAAACCAATTAAAATTGGGATTGAATCCCATGAATGCTGAAAATATCAAAGGTTAATTTGGGTCCATTCACCTGTCATGTATACCACATAAGATGCATCTATGAGATGGTTACATACGCGATTATTATTAACTAGCAACATGTGTTTGAAAGGTAACTTGCTCAATAATTTAATTTAGAGCATAATTTTTAGATTTTCTAATCGAGACAGTTCATCTTGATAAGTTGGTTTAGATCATAGATGGGTAAGCAAAATGATTTATTGTGTGCCTGTACTTAATAACTAAACTATTGCTTATGAGAATAAAGTTTTCTATATAAGTTTGATATACGTTATAGCAAAAGTATATTATATTCCCCCCTCATAAGTGGTTTAGGGCCTGGACCGAATAATTTCATCTTATTATTATTGATGTGTGTATTTTGATTAACTACATAATACACAAAGGTATGTTTTCAAAGTTGAGGAAGCAAGTTAGTTTTTCTAACATGAGGGGTAGATAAGATAAACAGTTGAGAAAAAGTTACGTGGAATGAATTATCATTTATACATCTAGATCCTCGAATAAAATTATATGAAGTTGGTGTTCAAAAAAGATAATTCATATGCAATATATGTCAAGCACGCCAGAAGCATTTGCTGACCCAAAGAAAGTAACTATATTCTCACTGCAAATATTTCTATCAGAATAAGTCCTATAAGAACAAAATCTATGGTACGCTTAATGCGTATAGAAAAATCGATTTTAAATAAAATTCTTGATAAAGAAGATAGATCAAATGATCATAATATGGAGAAAAATGATTTAGAAATCACATGACATAACATTTCATAAAATCTCAGGAGAGGTTCAGGTACCTAAAAATATGAATGAAGAGATCTCTATATTATGTTTTTATGAAGAAAAAGAGGTTGAGACCGATATAAGATGTTCGTCGACTACATCTATGATAATGCTAAATATATATATGAGAATCTTAAGTCTGGAGAAACAATTCAAGTAGAATTGGTTTCATACGAAAGACATGTAGTTTTGGACCTCCTGTTCAAACACTTGAAAGTATCTATATTAAAAGCACGAAACTCCTTAACGAAATGTCGTTTGCCTTTTTTACCCTTTAAAATAGGCTTCACATTAGATAAAATGTAATTTAACTGTTTCCCTAATATTTAAGACTAAGTATTTTATTATTTTTCTAATATTTAGGAGTTCTTTTCACTCTTTTTCCTAGAATAATAAATAGGAATTTGAATTTAACTATAATTCATTCAAAATGTGTGAGAAGGAAATCGTATATATCTTTGCTTAGAGAATATTTTGAAAACTTTGTTGCAGCTTATCAAACTAAAAAAAAATAAAAATTACACCCTTAATTCCTCTTTCTTTTTGGAACCAAACTGTTTTTTTTTTATTTCTTACCCGGTATCTAGTACCCACATTGGTGCCTGACTAATCCGGATTCGCGCCGAGAAGTCCCACATTGGGAGTAAAGCGCTCCCTTACAAAGGCGACTCCATACCCAGGGGCTCGTTTGGAACCAAACTATACGCCTTAGTATTCTTATGTTTTGCGCGTGTACACCAACTTGAGAATATGATTTTCCCGGTCATTCAATTTTCTCAAATTGTCCTCCAAATGTTTAGCAATTTATAATTTAAATAAAAATAAATATATGAAGTGCAGTTATAATTATCTAATATAAATAATACTTACGAAGAATAAAAAGTGATCTACATGCTAAAACATCTAACAGACATTTAAAAAAATAGGTTATTTCTTCTTATATGTCCAAGCCTTGGATAGACAAATTTACTTGGTACATGTTATGTAAATAACATGCATCCCATAAAATTAATCGAGATATGCACAAACTGACTTTGACACTTACACAAAAAGTATAAAAAAAAAAATTCTAAAATTTCTATCATACAAAAAAATGGGAAAACAACTTTTTCAAGAAGGAATCGAAGGTTCTTCAATTGCTAAAATTCCAAACTAAATAAAAGAGAAAAAATAACTTTTCAAGAAGCATTGAAAGTTGTTTACACCTTCAAATTTGTTTTACACATTAAATTCTCCCCTCAACTTGAACAATAGACATTATATTTACTAATTTAATGTTTAAACCTTTTATTTTATACACAAAATATAGTTTTTAATATATCACTAATTGAGAACGGGATACACGCACAACTGCGCGTACCCTAACACTAGTAAAGTTAAAGGTGTGCAATTACTTTTGTCTATCTTATATGAAGTCTGTTCATATAGCTTATATGACTTAATTTATATGACAATCCCCGAAGGATTTAAATCGTTTAAAGCATATACAATTCTTGGTTCTGAAGTACCACATCCGAAGTGCAATTTGTGCACATATGTATCTTGCTATAACTATAAGCATGATAATGTGATAACGAATTTTTTTGCATGTATGAAAATATTGAAAAATCCATTCCACGACATTATATGAAGACCTTACGTATCTACCAAGAATGATGATTTCAAGGTGCAACATATTCATTCAAGTTAATGGTCGATTTTTTTAATCAAATCTCTACCAATGATCTTTAGAAAATGGTGCAAAAGTTTGGATTTTGTGAAGGCTCAAAGATGTGAATTGATTGTCTCATAAGGGGGAGTTAATACGCGTTGTACTCTTTTTCCCTTATAAAGTTTTGTCCCACTTGATTTTCCTTGCAAGGGTTTTAACGAGGCAACCAAAATGCATATTGTTAGATATGTGTACTCCTTTTCCTTTACTAGATTTTTTTCCGTTGGGTTTTATTTTAGTTAAGGTTTAAACGAGACACATTATCTGTTGAATAAACATTCAAGGGGTAGTGTTATAAATAAAATTTTATTTAAGGTGAATATCTATATTTTAAAGAGATTTTAGAGTTTGTTACTTTGTGGTAAAGTCATTTTTTTCCCATAAATAGAGGGGTTTCATAACATGATTAAAATTAAAAATAAGAATTTATTTCAACTTATTTAGTATTTATATTATACCAAGTATCCTCATTTTTAATCCTATGAGCAATTCCGATAAAAATATATTCATTGAATAACTTTGTTATTATTTAATCCCTGCATTAAATCCCATAACTAAAATTTCAGGATAATTTGTTCTCTACCAAACGACCTCTAAAAGATAAAACACCAAATATTTCGCAAAAATATAATATTATATCATGTTAAAAAATAATACTATAATTAGAGCAAAATAAAATAATATAGAACAATGAAATGTAGAGAAGAATGAGTGTAGACATTTGTTATTCAAGTGTAAGTCTAAAAATCTAAATCAGGGAACTCAAGCGTTCTCAATAGTCAAAGGCCTCATGGGCATCCCACTGTTGCTTTCACATCAACCTTCACTTCCTTTTTTTCTCAAAATTGTTTTCCAGGTATGATATTTTGCATTATGGTGTAATCCTTACAGATACATCCAAAGGATGGTTGAGTGGTTTTCATCTTCAATATACACCATACGTCTTAAATTTTATCCCTTAATTGCCATCGTAAGTAACAAAAGTAAATATTCTTTGCAAGGAAGTAAGAGTTTAGGGTGCAAATTATTTTTAAAAAGCAGAACTTTGAATCATAAGATCTTTAAGGTTGAAACTTTTGTACCTCAACCATCCTTTGGACCAGGACGACCAAATTCGTTTATTTGGTTTGATTTGATGCACAAGCTACCAGCCGAATCGACTAACAAATAATAGGCTAAAGACATGGGCTCATTCAACTAATCAGTGATCCCTGATTCTTTCAATTGAACTTTAACTAAATAAAGAATGAAATAAATTAAAAAAAAAAAAAAAAAGAGATAAACAACAGACAACAGAGCTGTATGGCCCAAAAATCAAAATCAAAAGATTGGCAACCACTTCCCAAAACTAATTTGACGTAAATGGGGGCCATATAAAGTCTGGGCCAGCCCAAAAATATGAGAGACGGGCCGATAGATCCAATTAGTAGCCCCGGTACTAATACCTCTCGCCGTTGCCAAACTAGGCAAAGCCACCTCCGGCACAAAGTTCCTAACGTCCGGCGACAAGAGGTAATTCGTCGGAAAATTTCTCCGTTTTCGTTGTTATCACTTCTTAGGATTAGGTAACGTTTGGTTTGGTTTTCGAAAAACAGCCAATCAACTAACTATCCCGGTGCAATGGCGGCTCCATAAAGTTTGTTGTAATAAATAAATTTACTAATATGAAGATCTAATTAATTTAATTCAAGTTCTAAAATATTTTTAGTGTTAAAGAGTAGATAGTCTTTCTTTCTTTTGTCCAAGGTTTATTTTTTTTTTTTTTTTGCAAACTTTAATATTGTCTAACTTGAAATAAAATCATAAAATTCATTATTAAAAAATTTTGGGGATCTAAATTAAAGCTTTACTAGTCTCCTAATCGAGCCGCATGTCCATCCTCCTACTATTCTCAATCAAATTTTATAGAGTCTCAATTAAGATAAGACAACAATCGGTCAATGTGTTATTTAGTTACCAAATGTGAATGAAGCTGTTGAATAACACGTACATGGGCTTGGTCTATAAATAATTCCTGATCATTAATGATGGCGGCTCAACGGAACTGGTGCCTTAAAACTAAAATATATTAAAAGACCCTGAAATTTCTTTCATAATATCCATATAATATTAAGAAAAAAAAAATAGTGAGAGAACAACGTATAATATGTGGGTTAGGCGTAAGTCATATGGTATTGAACTCCCTATAAAAAAAATATAGCAATAAATGAAAATGATAAAAGGATTGAGCCTATTATTAATCGTATTTTGAACCTTACGATAATTGCCACTGGAATTTCTTAGTTAAAAAAAATAAGACACAAAAGAACTTGATTACTGATATGAGGATCTATCAAATTGTGAGAAAAAAGAATAGCTAATTTAGAGAATTTGATTTAAATTAGAAAGTAAAATAGTAAAAAATATGAAAAAAGAAAGAAAGAAAAATAGAATTGATGAAAAGATAAATATATTTAATTTAGTGAGAGAAAAATTTTATGCTTTAACTTATTCAATCCTACATCTACCAAATTTAAAATATTTTATCGATAATTATGTAAATATAAATTACATATATACAGAGTAGTAGAGTACTAGTATATTACTTATACTATTTAGAAGCAAGCAGGACTTCGGCGTCCTGCTGCCGCTCAAAAGGTCGATTTTACCCCTGGGTTTAGTTTATATTATTTCTTTGCTGAACGTAAATTAGGCCGCTTTAGAGTCCTTTTAGGTAAAGAGTGTTCCCCTTTTGCAATTCTAGGTTCTCCAATTTCTTGTTTGTGCTTATGAAATTATAGAGTTTTGTTGTTTCTATGGTGGTCCGAAAATCAGCGGGAACTTGTTAGCTTTCAGATGCCCAGTTTTCCTTGATTGCTCTTTCTTAGTTTCTCTCAAGCGTTACCCATTGTCTCTGCTACACGGCAACACATTAACTTGGGTAAACAATTATCTCTTTCACTTTCTGGGTTTTTTTTGTCTTATATTCTTAATCTTGTTCATATATCTTAATTTCAAATCATTGTGGTTTATAGGTTATATAAATTAGATTTTGAGATTGTCTCTTTTTTGTAAAATCCATCTTTTGAGTTGAATTTGGCATGTGTTCAGCTGACATGATTCATTTTAAGATTTCAGTGTATGATTTTGAGGTTAAGTACGTTCACATTCTGCCAAAAGTTAATTGCATTTGCTACCTTCATGTTGGAGTTAAATCGAAACTTCCAAGCATATTATTTTTACAGTTTATTCAATCTTTCATTGTGTGCCAGTTTGAAACAAATTGTAATCATTTGGTTTTCTTTAATTAGTGCTTATTTCTTACCTCTGGCTGTAATTCTGTTTTATGCTTTCGATGTCATCTCCCTGTATGTGGCGCATACAGATTAATTTGCTTAACTTTGTATGTTTTATGCTATCTATTTTGTTTGAACTTTTATTTTCTTTATCGTTGTTTATTAACTAATGGAAAATGTTATACTCGTGTTTTACTTTGGAACATTGTTTGGTCTAACAAAGGGATCATAAAGTTTGGGATCTGGAATGCCTGTGTCGTAAGTTCCGTTAAAGTGTAGAACTTGAATAGATAGGATGATAAAATATCTAAACATGACCAATGGGGAATGCTACACAATAGAACATAGAAAGTGTTAGATGATATGGACAAATGTGAGTAGTGATAGCATTGGTTCAGTGTTAATTTCCATTAATTATGGTTCTTTCGAGATAATTTCAGAAAAGGACATATGTCTTGACCGTTTGACTAACATGGAGAAAAATGTGGGTAAAATTAAGGAAAATAAGAGTGATCAAAGTCTTAGAAAGCAGGCGTTGAGGGGGTTAATTTAGAGGTTTAGTGAAGAAGAGGGAAGAGTAGAAGAAAGGTTGGAAGATGTGGATTTTTCAAGAAGAGGTAAGAGTTTATTGTAGTAGGGACAGTTTTACTGGAGGAAATATTTGGAGAGTTTAACATTGATGAAATGGAGGTTTCTCGATCAAGCATATAAACAGAGACCTGCCCGGTAGACTTGTCAAAAAAATAAAGACCTGCCCTGTAGCTGCCCAAAGAAAAACCTCAGATATCAAAAGAAATAAACTATCAATACTCCACCTACTATCTATATAAATTTTATAGTTAATTTTTATCAGTCGGTCTGTTGTATTCACAAAGTGATCCATTTTTCATTTCCCTGTTTCGCGCAGTATTTTCAGATGCCTTATTAGATTGTAGGATGTACATTGTCATTCAACTTGGCGTTATCACAAGTAAGAAGCTTCTGCATGATTTTAATCTATTCATTGTGCTACAGGCTTGTTCAATAGCGAGCCAATACAACTAAACATCAAGAACTCATTCTAGTATCTTTATCATTGAGTACCGGTGCAACTATTACCATCTGATGTTAGAAACAGGATACAAGTAGCTCAGCAATGTAATAATTTTTAATAAAATATTTAACTGTATTTTTTCAGTCAAGGATTGACCATATATCGATGGGATAGTCTGATTCATGCTATGAGTTCACTTCTTTTTATTTTAGAATCACCCTGAGTTAATGTTGTCTGTTATACATTTGAGTCATAATTCAATTGCTCCCTAAGATGTTATAAGGAAACAATGTGGAAAACTACTACTATTTCTATCTAATGAATATTTCTTTACCTGAGTTAGACTTCATAGTTTTTGTTTTTTGGAGTGACAGTCTGGTTCTTGACATTACATTTTCATCTAATGTGACATTAAATAAGCGCTTTTTATTAATGCATTTCAAATTATTTGGGATCACGCTCATGCTTTTGATGATACTGTACTTTGCTCATTACAAAAAGGCATTGTTAGTAAACCTTGAAGATAATTATTATATTATATATTCTGCGTAGGTATTAGGTCTTCTGTTCATACTAGCCTGGCACTGAATCTAAATATCTATCAAAAGATGTATTATTACAAATACAAAGGGTTAAGTTTGAAGGGCACGAAGAAGTAAGCATATTTATGAGATGGAGTATTCCAGGAACTTAACATAATATGGTATTCAATGACTTTACTTTAGAGAGTTTTGCAATTTTTGCGGAGGATCTTCATTTGTTCAATTGAGCATGTAAAAAGATTGAATGCAGGAAACAAACCTTCACCTTGTTCAGACAGTGAAGCTGAAAATTAGAACTTCCTTCTAACTCAATGCACACTTGCACTCTAAGTTGGCTCCTTTGATCATCTTCTCAGCCTACCATTTGTTTTAAGAGAAAAAAGAGGGATAATAATCCTGCAGCTCTTTTTGTGAAGGAGAAGAAATTTCAGTTTCTTGAACTGTATCTAGATATAGGGATGAAAAAGTCATGCTTCATCCACTTTGATCGGCCATAATATTTTTTAGAAAGCTAGATTATATGCTTCTTCATTGAACAAAAGGTTGAAGTATTGTTCACGATGGAAATCACAATACGCTATCAAATAAAATTGCTTGTAAATCAATCTCTGCTACATTTTCTATAAAATTGATGGCAGCCATACTATGTACAGAATATTAAAGGTCCAAGCATGTCTGAAACTCGTGACATTATGATACTTCTGGTGATGGCAGATGTACCATTGTTATTTCGATGGTAACTTTGATGTAACTCTTCTTCTTTGATTGGACGAAGCAAAGCAAAGATCCTGCATCACAAGGAAAAATACCCTAATGTGCTACTTTCTTTCTTGTAGTAATAGTCTTTTAGCTTATGTAGTCGTCGAACTTCCTACACCCATACGTCCGCCAGAAGGCCTCCTTGGTTCGGGAAGAAGGTAAGCCAATACATAGACCTCTATTTCATAGCGCCCGAGGAACGCAAGTTTGATGGAGGATTGGAGGAGAAAGATGGAAGAAAGGGCTCATGATGGATTTAGGAGTCTTTGTGTGAGCCGTATGCGATTAGAGTCGCACGTAAGGTAACGAGGGGGTTCCGGCTATACGTTTAGTGTGGTGCTTGGATTTTGCTAGGCGGTTCTTCGTAAGTGATGCTTTGGTATTGCATTCTTTACTTTGTATAGTAAAAACATCACTCTGAGAATAATAAAAGTAGAAGATAATAAAAGTTCACTACTTTCTTAAGATCAACCTTAGAGATACAATGATACACAGCAATTTTGTAAGCTATAACACCTAACTCACACACAGTGGGAAGCTGAACCAGTTAATATGTAAAGCTTATATATTCTCGCTTCAGTTGTTTATGTCATGTTTATTGTGGCATATCTGGTGTCTAATTTAGTTCTTACAGGCTAAAGCAGAAAGACCACCATTGTTTCTTAACAATTTACATTTTAGGACCGTTACTTAGTTATTCCAATCATTTGCGTGCAATTGTTAATATTTTCCAAAGTATATAGCTGTATAAGTTTGAGATACAAGTGCCATTGAGAGATCCAATATTAATGAACTTGTTTCTAGGCATTACTAACTCTGTTGATCGACGGATACATTCACGGATGGAGCACATGTTAATTTTTTTGTTAAATATGAACTCTTAGCTTTTGGATAAAGCATCAATTGTCAAACTATGGTATGTGTAGTATTTATAGCGATAGTTAATGATGTTTAAAAACCTATAGGTATATGTACAAGGCTCACATCCTGGTGAGACCCGAAGGCAGAAGTGACATACTAACAAGGAAGATAACATTTGAATCTCCGGAACCAAGTTTAAGCTACCAATATAATTTTGCATTCATGAAAATTAAAGGAGTTTACATTTTAAACTCGAGCCCCTGCTTAGCAGGGTAGACTTACAATGTTGCCACTAGGAACTATTATCTCAAATCACAACTCATTAGAATGGGTACCTAAAATTATGTCTCAACCCACATATTAATTGTAGCGGAACTTACTTTCTATAAAAAGTTATCCACTTCTTTCATAAAACAATATAAATTTTTAACTTAATAGGTCCGGGCCCGGGCTCAGCACGGGCCATTTCCAACTAGTATTATATAATGATATAGTAGTACTTTATATTTTTGGGGCCTTAAAACCCGTCCTCAGTTCGGATTGCAGGCTGCAACTCGCCTGCATGAAGCCGGAATCGCTAGTAATCGCCGGTCAGCCATACGGCGGTGTTGTTCAATCATTTGATAACCAGAGTCATTCTTTGATAAACGATCACTATGAGTCAGACTCAATAGAATTTGATCAATCCTATTTTCTGTCGTTAAGGTGGAGAACTGAATATTTGGGGGCCTAAGGCAAGAGCTTCACTTGCCTTACCCTAGAGCCGCCCTTGTCTCGGTGCCTTTTGTTTTCCGTCATTATCCTATCTGGGTTTCTTCTTTATAGTGACACCTTATTATTCATATCGTAGGTATAGTATCACAGGAACTGGTGGTATAGTATCATAGGTACACTGCAGTCTTTTCTAATGGAGATGCTGAAATTTTACTGAAACCCCTGTTGGAAAGAACCTTCGTTTAGGTCTTCGGATATTGTATTTGAGTTTGATGTTAAAATGCGCTTCTTATTAGTCTATAATACAAAAAATATGAGAAAATCTATCTTTTCTTTTTTTCTTCTAATGTTATTTGCTGTCTGAAGTTTATCACTTTTGCATTGTACTGTTAAGTTGCTGATTTTCTTCAATATGTATGCAGGAACAAGAAATACTTACTTTGCAGTGTTTGTTATTGGCCAACACCAACTAGTTTGGGATTAAATCATAGCAGAGGTGGATCTTGGATTTGAAATTTATGGGTTCGGGATTCTAGGACAGCGACCTTAAGTGCTAGTGACTGAGTTCTGAATTTAATACTCGTGCATATTTAGTTGATTTCTTAACAATATACAGGATCTGAGCCAAGCTACTGGGGTCGGTCGAACCCGTATGTTACACTCTGCGTCTGCCCTTGAGTGATAGTAGTAGTAGTAGTTGTTGTTGTTGTTGTTGTTGTGTCTTGTGTGATACTGATACTAGTCTCATGAAGTTCTATGCTAGAAAACTGCCCTTTAGATACATATCTGTTTTTCTCCCATTTGGGGTTTGTAACATTTCTAATGTACCATGTAAAAGTTGCTTTAGCTACTTTTCCACCTTGTCTAGTGTGTTTTGTTCCGTAAGTCCCCAGTTTGCTGGCAATAGAATTCCAGGTGAGCAACAGAAATGCATGATCTTGGGAAGAGATTCTGATGTTAATGTTGTACTTGCTAGAATAAGTCCTGGAAGCAGTGAGGCTGAGGTTCTCCAGTCATTGCTTTCTGATCCGGATTGTGATTCCATACATATCACTGATAACTTTGTTGATAGGATGCTTTATCGCTTCAAAGATGACTGGAAGTCTGCACTTGGTGCTTTTAGATGGGCACAATCACGTGCTGGCTACAATCCCTCACCAGAATTGTACGATAAGTTGGTAGATATACTGGGAAAGATGAAGAAAATGGAAAAGATGCACTCATTGATAGATGAAATGCATGCAAACCATCTTGTTTCTCTCAACACAATAGCAAAAGTTATGAGAAGGTTTGCAGGTGCAGGAGAGTGGAAAGAAGCAGTGAGGACATTTGACGAGTTGGGAAAATTCGGTTTGGAGAAGAATACAGAATCAATGAATCTGTTACTAGACACTTTGTGCAAAGAAAATAAAGTCCAACAGGCACGTGAAATTTTTTCCGAGCTCAAGTCGCATATACCACCAAATGCAAACACGTTTAACATTTTTATTCATGGTTGGTGCAAAGTTAATCGGGTAGAAGAAGCGTACTGGACAATTCAGGAGATGAAAGGCAATGGTTGTTCTCCTTGCGTCATCAGCTACTCAACAATCATCATGTCCTACTGCCAGCAATTTAACTTCCAGAGGGTCTATGAGCTGCTTGATGAAATGCAAGGACTGGGATGTGTACCAAATGTTGTCACTTTCACCACCATCATGTGTTTCTTGACAAAATCAGGGGCATTTGAGGAAGCCCTTAAGATTGCTGAGAGGATGAAATCAGTTGGTTGTAAACCTGATACACTTTTCTACAACGCTCTGATTCATACATTAGGCAGGGCGCACCGATTACAAGAAGCTACTCGTGTCTTGAAGGTTGAAATGCCCGGAAATGGTGTTCAACCTAATACATCGACGTATAATACTATCATTGCCATGTTTTGCCATCATTCCCAAGAGGAAAGAGCGCTAGAATTTTTAAGGGACCTGGAAAGTTCACCATATTGTAAACCTGATGTTCAGTCATACTTTCCACTGCTCAAGTTGTGCTTTAAAGTTGGGAAGACAGATGATTTCCTGAATAAGTTGGTGAATGACATGGTTAATAAGCATCATCTAAGTCTTGATCTATCAAGTTATACACTTCTTATCCATGGTTTGTGCAGAGCAAATAAATGTGAATGGGCCTATCTTGTTTTTGAGGATATGATCCGCCAAGAGATTACTCCTCGATACAAGACATGCAGTGTGCTACTGCAGGAAATCAAACAGAAGAATATGCATGATGCTGCCGATAGGATTGAATTGTTCATGAAGAAAATGAAGACCTCCTGAATAGTTCCTGGAAACTAATTTGATGTTTCGTTTATCAAGTAACAAGTTTCCCTTCATAAGTGCCTGCTTTTAATAGATTGTTGAATTTGAAATGTAGATTTCTTGTTTGGCATAACACTGAAATCTGGGAATAGCGCTGCAGCTGTTCTCTCTGGTTTGGTATGAAGCTTGTACCTTGATCACATTATCTTACTATTTCTTACGTCTGGCTGCTTAATTAAGCCAGAGTAGTATCATGTTGCTTGGCTGCTGAATACACGGAGATGATTATCTTTCGGTTCACAAGGCTAGTCCTGGAGCAACTCTTAGTAGTCCTCACTGATGCTTTAAAAGATTACAAAGCTCCATTCCAGGTTCTAGTTTGTTGCTCATGATCCAAGGTTTTTTCCCCTTAATTTAAGATTTTTGGAATTCCAAATTGATGCTTGGCAGATTAACCTTTTTACAGATGATGGGGCATTGGTGAATTGTCCATGGTCCTCCTACGCTTGAGTTGCACTCACTTGCACTAAAATTATTTTGCTGGCCTTTGCTCTTCTTCATGCTGCAAAAAGAACGGGAATACTTACTATACGCATTCCTGAGAAGGATAAATTGGCTTCCAATCTGTGCTAAAGATATGGTATCTGTGCACAAAATATTTGGATGATGATCTTGGAATTCTTGAAATTGCAAACCTTTTTTTGGGATAATGGTGGTTTTCGGGCCATCTTGGTGGCACCTTGCCTATTCCATCGAGCTTTGTTACCTCCAACCAGCACAAGGCAGATGGACAGAATTACCTAGCATATTCGTCTCTCTTGAGATTTGGACCTTAGTCTACCATGATTTTTCATCCACTTCATTTACCGCTCGGTCATACCAATGGTGCCAGACCTAGAAGAAGTGAATTATACTACTAATGATGAAGGGCTTTGTGTAAATGATGTACAATGCTGTAGTTGAAGCTAATTTTAAGAGTTACTTTCTTATTGATGGATAACATAGAGAAATGAACGTCTTTTTCCGTCCAATATTTTGTCGGTGACTTCTAAATGGATGCCTTTTCAGCCCTATATTTTGTACTAGGTGACTTACTGTTTAAAGTGTGGCGTTGCTCCATACTTTACATTGAAATACTGTTTAAAGTGTGGCGTTGCTCCATACTTTACATTGAAATTTCCAATTTTGTGGATGTTGTCATCTCCATGCTTAGTTTTTTTTTTGGTTTCTCACCTTGTGTTTAGTATCCACGTTGGGATCCAACTAATTTATATTTGCGTCAAAAAGTTAAGGTGTTCCCTACCAAAGGCGACCTATTCCAAGGGCTCGAATTTAGGATCTCTGATTAAAGAAAGATTAAGGGCCAGCACAACCTTTAGTGGTATATAGTTATTGTCACTGCTTGTAGATCTGCAGTTTATGATTCATGTGTGTGTTGGAATGCAATGGCACGTGATGAGAAGATGTTCAATGAACTTGCTCCTCCTGCTTCCCGTGATCCAAAACAAGCTTTGGGACCATACCAAACAAGTACAATCCCTTGTGACTGTGCATACAACCCATAAATATGTGGGGCTTTTGCTTGACAGTAGATCAAGTGGCATGTATAAAGAATAATAATAATAATGTCCCTTCCTTGTTTAGTTTAACTGGTATAGTCAGATCTTTCTATAAGAACATCCTTATATAATAGTCATTCACTATAAAAGCCGAGTAATTCTCGGAATCGAATATTATTTTAATGTTATAATATATGTCCTCTATAACAACACTTCATTATAGCAGCCAAGAAATTTCGGAACATACGAGGCTGTTATAGAGAGGTTTGACTGTATAACCATTTGTATGATATTAAGTTGAACTAGCTTGATACACATTTGGGAGAATCATTCTTAAATGAAAGTCTTTAAAGTCTAATATACAAGTAAGAGGAGTGTTGCAAAAATGCAAATACTAAAGTGGATGTATGATGTTCGGCAGAAGGTATAGATAACACAGAGGATAAAATGAGATAGAATCGCTATAGATTATTTGGTTATATCCTGTGTCAACCTCCAAATAAACCAAAACCATTTTAGGAGCTTGATAGATGTAAAAATGTATAATCACATGTAGCCTAGCCTGATGTAGGTAAATTGTCGTAAAAGACCTACAACATCTTGGAATTCATGCACACTTAAAGCAGAATAAGGCAAATAAAAAAAATCTATATAAGTCATAATAATTAGTTTGAGTTTACTTTCCAAAAAAAGGAAAAAATTGGTAGGTTAAATTTTTAGAGCCATGTTTGTACGTTTATATTTTAAGCCCAATATTTGTTAGGAGTTTCTTAATCTTGTCAAAGATTTGTATGCGTATAGAACATGGTCAGAGAACTTTTAGTGGAACAACATGAGAATTCATACAACCAGACCTCAATTTGTTTGAAATTGAGGCATAAGTTGCTGTATTCTAATCCTTATTTAATGATCTTGCCTCTCAGTCGAACAAAATACAAAGGAAATATTTGTAACCTTCTTGCTCAAAACCTTCTTGCTCGTTTTTTATCCTTGGAATCTACATCTATGGTGTGGGGCAGCGCAAATTCTTACAGTAACTTAATTCAAGAGTTCATTACTTAAATGATCATTGAACTATTGAAAATAGATGAACAAGTGTTAGTGTGTGACTTGTGTTTGCCTCTTCGTGAGGTTGTTCTCTCGAAATTTTGTCCTCTCTTTTATATAGTGAATTGCTCATCTCCGACCGTGGACGTAGGTCAATTGACCGAACCACATTAAATATTTGTATCTCTTTTGATAGATTTTTCTTTTGTTGTCGGACTTATCGTCGTTTAAGGTTTACTTTGCTAGCTTCCACGTAAAACCCGATTTTTTCGATCCTAATACTGATCAGAATGGCAAGGTCCATTTTTCAGCTGAAGCATGGCACGGAAACATCCCTCTAAATATATGTTTTCTTGTTAGGAGATCATTAATTTTCATGAAGGTTCAAACGAGGTTCCATGGATAACAATACAAATTAAAACTTGGACGGTAGTTTAGTTTATAAGAGTTGTTGTTATTTTGAGCCCAAACATTGGGATATGTGATCATGTCTTTTCTGAAGGGAAATGTAGCTCTTATCTTTATGCCTAGTCCAAGGTCTTACAGTCGGTAGCTGGCGTGCTCATGTCACTTTGAGATATTGCAATTAAAAACACACACCAAAAGACCTCCCCTGTTGATCAATCCACATTCTGCCTCTTATCTCTTTCTTTTGCGAGCTTTGTGGTGTTAGATGAAAAAAAATTAGAACGGTCTATACGTAACTTTTCATGACAAAATGAATACTCTGTATCTCATTACTTGTACAGGCTATGTGTATATATATACAAGGCTTTACTAACTGCTCTAACTACCTCACTAACCAATCACGTGTATTATTAACTAACTAACTAACACACTAATTTGCTAGCACATAAATAGACTAAACTACCCCTGTATTCAAGTTACATCTTTTGTCTCAACACTCCTCCTCAAGCTAGGTGGTAGAAAGACATCAAGTACACCTAACTTGGACATCAAATACTCGTGTTGCACTCGTGGTAGACCTTTGGTTAGAATGTCTGCTAACTGCTCCTTTGTAGCTACATATTCTGTTTGTACTAGACCATTATGTATCTTTTCCCTTATAAAGCGAAGGTCTATTTCAATGTGTTTGGTTCGTTCATGAAACACTGGGTTGGCTGCTATTTGAATTGCTACTTTACTGTCAATGTAAATGTTCACAGGGAGGCCAACTTCTATACCAATGTCTTTGAACAGACCAAGTATCCACACCAATTCAGCTATAGTCGATGCAATGCTTCTGTACTCAGATTCTGCAGAGCTGCTAGAAATGGTGTTTTGTTTCTTTGACTTCTAGGATATCATAGAATCACCATACTTGATGAAGAAGCCTGTTACTGACTTCCAAGTGATAGGGCAGGCTGCCCAGTCTGCATCACAATATGCAGTGATAATGTTCCGCTGTTTGATAGATAACAGTATGCCTTGACCTTGTTGGTTCTTCACATATCTAACCATCCTTTGAGCAGCTTCCAAATGTGATCTTTTCGGTTTTTGCATAAACTGGCTTAATTTCTGAACACTATATGCTATATCTGGCCTTGTGACAGTTAAGTATAGTAGTTTCCCTAGTAATCTTTGATACTGGCTGATGTCTGTTAACACTTCATCATGAGTTGCAGTAGAGCTACTAGTATGTTCATCATACTCCTTAGTGGTCAGTTTGATGTTGGCTTCAATAGGTGTTGCTGCAGGTTTTGCAGCTCCCAATCCAAGCTCAGAAATCAGCTCTAGAGGGTACTTCCTTTGGTGCATTAGAATGCCTTGTTGTGACCTGACAAACTCTATGCCTTGTCCTCAAAGATCTCCTCAGACCAGCGGAGTTCTGAGCAGGAGGAGGAAGTGTAAAAGGCATCACATCTGCTGCTTACTGATGCAAATGAGAAGAGTCAGTAGACACATGCCTAGCAGGAACAGAAGGAAGTGAAGGCTGCTCTTCACTAGAATTGGATAAGCCAGGAGGCAAGAAAATATGAGGTGATGTGGCTGTGATATCTTTGAAGGGAAATATATCTTCCTTGAAGGAGACATCCCTTTTGATAAAGAAACAATAAGAAGAGAGATCTAGTCGAATGTAGGCCTTCTGAGTATCAGAGAAGCCCATGAGAACAACTGGCTTAGCCTGGGCATAAGTTTATCTGTTTCATGCACTTGCTTGGCATAGAACAAGCAACCAAGAATTCTTAAGTGACCCAGGTTAGGTGCCTTACCATACATCAGTTCAAAGGGAGAAAGACCATGAAGAACAGAAGATGTCATCTTATTTATGATATACACTGCTGCAAGTACACTATACTTGATGGGAATATTGGCCTGAAACCTTAAAGCTCGTGTGACTTCTAGAATGTGTCTGTGCTTTCTCTCAGCAACTCCATTTTGCTGAAGAGTACAAGGATAGGTACTTTGATGGATGATACCGTACTTTTGAAACAATGTGGTATAGTTAGAGTTGACAAACTCAGAGCCATTGTCTGACCTGATTGCTTTCACAATTTTGTTAAACTGAGTTTGAATGAACACAATAAGTTGAGTAAGCACCACACAACATCATATTTGAGCTTTAGTAGAAATAACCAAGTCATCCTAGTAAAGTCATCAACAACTGTCAGAAAATACTTATTGCCATCAAAAGTTTCATAGTTATATAGACCCCAAACATCAAGATGTATTAGATCAAATGCAGCAATAGTCTTAATACAGCTAGAAGGGAATGACAACCTGGTTTGCCTAGCACAAAGGCGTACACTACAGTTATTGATAGTGTCATTGATACTAGTTAGTTTGGCAGCAAACAGTTTCCTATGAACACTACTAGATACATGACCTAGTCTTTTATGCCACAAGGCAACATCAACTATAGTGTTACCCTGTCTTAACTTTATTCCAGCAGCAGCTAAAGACACTGTAGTGAGCTTCTTACCACCATATCTCTGCAGAAAGTATAGACCATCTCTTTCTCTACCAATCTCCCTCACCCTGCCACAGAAGAGATCCTGAAAGACACAGAAATCAGGATAAAAGGAAGCAAAGCATTTAAGATCTCTTGTCACTTTGGAGATTGATAATAAGTTGAACTTGAATTTAGGCACATAGAAAACTTCTTTAAGAGTGCTTATGTCTGAAATATTACTGTCACCAGTGTGAGTTACTTGAGTGACATCTCCATTAGGTAATAAAACTCTCCTAGGCTTAGAGGGAGCAACTACAGAGGTCTTAGTGAGCATGTTAGCATCTGACACCATATGATTAGTTGCTCCAGTATCAATAATCCATTCCTATGGACTAGTAGATGCTAAGAGAGCTGTGCTAGTACCTGCCACATTTGCTTGAGTAGAGGAAGTTGAATTGTTCAAAATGTACATTATCTGATCATACTGTTCTTTAGTGAAAGGAAAAGCACTTCCTTGAGCCCGTGGAGAGAAACCTGTGGAAGGTCCTGTGCCTGTATAGAGGAAGATCCTGCTTGAGCTTGAGGACCAGAATGACCCTGTGCCTGATTCGTGGCTTGAGAATACACAAATCCTTGATTCATGTTCTGTTGGGGATTTTGATATGCACGCAAATGAGGCATTGGTGTTGACTGAGGAACATGGTTCGAAACATGATTGGAGTACATATGCATAGTGTATCCAGGTTCGACCCTTGCATTATAAGGCCCAGCTCCCCTTTTCTTTTTGAATTTATAATCTGATGGATAACCTATTATTTTGAAGTATTTTTCTCTACTGTGGCCCTTCATTTTGCAAAACCCACACTGAATATTATAGTTCTTCCTAAATTTTGGATTGAAACTAGGCTTAGCACTGTATAATGCAGTTGAATCATAAGTATGTGTATTTATAGTAGGTGGAGTTATCTTTCAAAGAGCTTATTCGAGAACAACCTATTCTAAAAGCAACCTATTTGAATTGAAAAACTGAGATCCTAAAATACCAGCAGAAGCAGCTACAACTCTTTGGCTTTCATCACTCATAAGCATGGCATATGGTTGATTTCCTGAAGGAAGTGGTTTCATCATAAGTATTTGACTACGAGCTTGAGAGTAGGAGTCATTCAAGCCCATTAGAAACTGATACACTTTTTGCTTTTGTAGATGTATAATAAACTCCTTTGTCTTAACACAATCACAACCATCAGTGGGTATAACAGACTCAGACTCATCCCAAAGGTCCTTGAGCCTTGAATAATAGATAGAGATAGAAGAAGTACCTTGACTTAAGGTAGCAATTTCCTTGTGCAAATTGTAGCAACAAGTATCATTCACTTTGTCAAACCTCTCTTGTAAATCACACTAGTGGCATAAGCAATACCACTGATTAAGGTTGGAGCAACTGAGTTCATCATCCATGACAACACAATTGCATTGCATCGCTCCCATTGGTACCAATACTTCTCACGAAATTGCTCTTTTGTCCACTTGCCATCAACAATACCTAGTTTATTTCGACCAATTAATGCAATACGCATAGATCGATACCACAAGGAGTAATTATTAGTGACAGTCAGCTGGAATGAAATCAATGAAATTCCACTTGTGTCGCCCGGAGCTAAGTATAGAGGGTGAGTGACTGCAACTGTAACACTGTATGGGTCAGAATCCGACCCCACAATAATTAACGAAGCTAATCCCATCTTAAGCTAATTCATGATTAATTAGTGGCACGACCACTCAGAATTAACGATATTCAACCCTCATCTGGTTCGATCAACAAGGCCACGGCCCATCCGCCATCATGAAGGCAAAACCCCAACGTGGTCACGACCACTTATTGCCAGCTCATGAAGCTCACAACTATAAATACCAAGAGAGGGAACCATATTATGGGGAGGGGGGGCTTCTTCTTGGTCACTATCCAGAAAGAAGAGAAAAAACACAATGATACCCATATTATGAGAGAGTAGAACACCATTGTAAGGCTCTGAACCTCTCCATGGAGAGGCAGGCCAAATTCACATTATCAATAAAGGATTTTAATGTTTCTCCTCCTAACTCTGAGTACTTATTTTCATTTCCTTCATTTGGTCCAATGGATTATTACGTTTTGCTATGATTTTCCCATGATTTAATTATGTTGTTTTATACTCATAAGGTATGTGATAACTTTTGAGCAAACAATTTGGCGCCGTCTGTGGGGATTTCCTAGGAAAATCGCGTAGTTCTTCCCTGGACCAAAAAGGAAGAAACGCCAGAAAAGGAAAACAAAAGCAACCCAGCTCAAATAAACCAAAACGGCATGTCAGACAAAAGGAACTCGAAGATCTCAAATCAAGATCCAAGTCCTGTCTCTCTCTGATCTCGGATAGTGCAAAGAAGAAGAAGAAGCCCCTCCTAAGGGAAGATCTCTGTAAGGCATCTCCCGCATCCCTGATACGAGCTCCGGCCAGAAACTGGCACGGAGATATCTCGAGCCGAGAATCGCCTCAAGACAGCCTATATACCCTGGTTGGGAAGACAACGGGTAAGCCGCTCAAGGTCTCGAATCAAAACCGAGCTTCAGCACTCAATACCCACAATATTGGACTCAGGCCATGAGCCTTCACCATCAAAATCAACTAAGTTCAACAACAGTTGAACTGGGACACAGGCCATGAGCCTTCGCCATCAAAATCGACTAAGTTCAACAACAGTTGAACCAAGACTCAGGCTATGCGCCTTCGCCATTAAATCAAGGCTATGCGCCTTCGCCAGTAAGTTCAACTACGGTTGAACCAAGACTCAGGCTATGCGCCTTCGCCATTGAATCAAGGCTACGCGCCTTCGCCACTAAGTTCAACAACAGTTGAACTGGAACTCAGGCCATGAGCCTTCGCCATCAAAATTGACAGAGTTCAACAACAGTTGAACTGGGACTCAGGCCATGAGCCTTCGCCATCAAGATCGACAAAGTTCAACAACAGTTGAACTGGGACTCAGGCTATGCGCCTTCGCTATTAAATCAAGGCTATGCGCCTTCGCCAGTAAGTTCAACTACGGTTGAACCAAGACTCAGGCTATGCGCCTTCGCCATTGAATCAAGGCTACGCGCCTTCGCCACTAAGTTCAACAACAGTTGAACTGGAACTCAGGCCATGAGCCTTCGCCATCAAAATTGACAGAGTTCAACAACAGTTGAACTGGGACTCAGGCCATGAGCCTTCGCCATCAAGATCGACAAAGTTCAATAACAGTTGAACTGGGACTCAGGATATGCGCCTTCGCCATCAAAATTGACAAAGTTCAACAGTTGAACTGGGACTCAGGCTATGCGCCTTCGCCATTAAATCAGGGCTATGCGCCTTCGCCAGTAAGTTCAACTACGGTTGAACCAAGACTCAGGCTATGCGCCTTCGCCAGTAAGTTCAACTACGGTTGAACCAAGACTCAGGCTATGCGCCTTCGCCAGTAAGTTCAACTACGGTTGAACCAAGACTCAGGCTATGCACCTTCACCATTAAATCAAGGCTATGTGCCTTCGCCAAGAAGTTCAACTACGGTTGAACCAAGACTCAGGCTATGCGCCTTCGCCTAGAAGTTCAACTACGGTTGAACCAAGACTCAGGCTATGCGCCTTCGCCATGACAAAGTTCAACAACAGTTGAACTGGGACTCAGGCTAAGCGCCTTCGTCATTAAATCAAGGCTATGCGCCTTCGCCAAGAAGTTCAACTACGGTTGAACGAAGACTCAGGCTATGCGCCTTCGTCATTAAATCAAGGCTATGCGCCTTCGCCAAGAAGTTCAACTACGGTTGAACCAAGACTCAGGCTATGCGCCTTCATCATTAAATCAAGGCTATGCGCCTTCGCCAGTAAGTTCAACTACGGTTGAACCAAGACTCAGGCTATGCGCCTTTGCCATCAAAATTGACAAAGTTCAACAATAGTTGAACTGGGACTCAGGTTAAGCGCCTTCGTCATTAAATCAAGGCTATGCGCCTTCGCCAAGAAGTTCAACTACGGTTGAACCAAGACTCAGGCTATGCGCCTTCGCCATCAAAATTGACAAAGTTCAACAACAGTTGAACTGGGACTCAGGCTATGCGCCTTCGCCATCAAAATGGACTAAGTTCAACAACAGTTGAACTGGGAATCAGGCTACGCGCCTTCGCCATCAAATCCAACGAGTTCGACCTTGCTCGAACCATAAGGCTAGACGCCTTCGTCCTCAAATCTAACTAGTTCAACCACAGTCGAACCGGGCGCGCAACTTCGGCCAAACATTCTTAATATTAATAAAGCCTGATTAATTGTGGACACGTTTGCGTGACATGATTTTTGACGCCCCAAACAAATGGTTACACGTGTGCGTGACCCGTTTCAAGATAATTTCTTAATTAAAAGAGGCAAATGCACATAGATTCTAAAATCAGTAATTAAACAATTTTATGAGCCAAGTATAATCAGAGCGACTGGGCTAGAACAGCGGAACTCGGGAGTGCCTAACACCTTCTCCCGGGTTAACAGAATTCCTTACTTGGACTTCTGTGTTCGCAGACCGTAAATAGAGGCAAACTTTCTCGATTCGGGATTTTAAGCCGGTGACTTGGGACNACCTCGCTCGAACCATAAGGCTAGACGCCTTCGTCCTCAAATCTAACTAGTTCAACCACAGTCGAACCGGGACTCGAACCAAGCGCCTTCATCGTTGAACTCAGCAAAATCCAACCTCCAACGAATCGAGGCGCAGGTTAGGCTCCCTCGCCCTTCAAGTAAGCACTCCCAACTAAGATTGGGGGCACGTAAAGTCCGGCCCCGGTCAAACTACAAGGCAGCATTTTTTATCATCACGGTCGGTAGTTCGACCGCGCCCGAACTGGGACTAAGACTAAAGGCTAAGTGCCGCTATCGCCAAGCAACGGCTCCGACTCGCTCACCCCGAGTCGAAGAAGAAAAGTCGTCAACAATCAAAAACTAACATGCCTACCAGAGTCAAACTCAAAGGTAAATCACCCCTTCGAACGCATGCAAAGAAAAATCTAAAGGGGAAAAAGGGGAGGTACAAAATAAACACAAGGCAAATAACGGAAAGGAGATCTCATTTATCTACAAAGTTAATTGCGGGTCTTCCCCGCTTACACCCGGCCAAGGCCGATCAATACAAGGAAAGAGAAAAGAAAAACAAGAAAAAATGCATAACTTCTTTTTACTCGGCGCCATCCGCGCCACCATCTGCACCAGCGTCAGCCTCTGGCGTCGCCGCGTCAAAACCACAGTCGGTACGGGCCTCACGAGCCTTTTGATGCGCTCCCTCGAAAGCAGCTTCAGTCACGATGCCGGCCTCCCACAAATTCTTATATATATCACGTTGGGCCTCGGCAAAGACCCAAAGTTCGCGAGCCTGGCTGGAAGAAGCGGTTTGATCCCGTAGGCGCTGATTCTCTTCTTCTAAGGCTGTGATCCGGTCCGCCATGACTTGGGCGTCCTGCTCAAAGACACCGATCCGCTCCTCGAGACTCGCTTCTCTAAAGGCCGCAGCAGCCCTCTCCAACGCCCGTTGGGACTCGTGCACGCGGATAGCTTCCTTCAACGCCCCAGCCCTCGACGAGGCATCCCTCACCTGAAGCTTCAATACCACGACTTCACCCTCCAACGCAGTCACATTTCCCGCTCCATGCCGCAGCGGACTCCGCCGCCTTAGCCTGGCCCTGGCGCTCACACTCAGCGGCAGCCCTCCTCCCCGCCTCGAGCTCCTCATCCTTCCGCCGGAGCTGCTCCTCGAGAGAACTCGCTCTGCCAAGTGCTTGCTGCATCTGAAGCTCCCGCCTTGCCAGTTCCTCGACCAAGGTCCGACTACGGGGATCATTCCTCAAGCGCACGCGCATCTCTCGGCACCGATCTCGGTAGCGGCGGTACTTCTCTAGCGCCCGCAAAAATATCCCCGAGCGGACGTTGGCTCGACGGATGCTCTCCACCTCTAACAAATAAGACTGCAAAGCAAAGACAACGATTAAGATGAAGAACAAACTAAGACGAAGAAGCGAACCGACGTTATATTACATACCCTCAAGCCCATCACAGCCACTTCATTCATCAGTCCGACATCCGTAACGCCCCTCAACGATGCATTCTCGGCCTCCGAGCATAGCAGCTCGAACTGCGGCACCAAGCTTTCCCCTTGGAGCAATAAGTTCAACTCCGTGGGAACCTCGATGAAGCGAGATCTCCCCTCTGCGCGCCCCACTGGATTGGTGAAGCCTTCCCGGAACATACGGACGTCTTCGGGGTCCAAGTCGGATTTGGACTCGTACTCATCTTCTACAGCATCCGTTCCTCCTTCCGCCACCAGCGAGGTGGAACCGCCCGCCGTAGCCACCAAAGGAGTTCTTAACTCACTAACATTAGCAGCCGCTGAGGAACTACCTCCCATCTTAGCGACTGGAGCCACCAACTGAGTCACCGAAGCGGCGGTATCATCATGGCCTAAGCCAGCCGGGGCAACCCCCATTGTCTGTCCGCCCTCAAGGGCAGGCGCCGCGACCGCACTCCTCTGCGCATCCGTCGGAGGAGAGTCCAAATTAATTACCACAGGAGGAGACGGCGTGAACACGACCCTATGCCTTATCAATAGCCTCTCCTCCTCCCCATCTGATAGCGATTCCGCTCTAGGGCGCACAACCCCCGATGGCCCCTCGTCCCGAAGTGCGGCCTGTGCTGGAGAAGGAACCGTTGAAGATTCAACTGATGCCGCCCTCGGTATTGGGCGCGACACCGGCGCTGTAGTAAATCGAGCAATTGCACCCGACCGACGGAAGGCCAACTGAGGGGCCCTGACGCGGCGTGCCCTCCCTGATCACAGAAAAACAAAGTTGATGAATAGAGTTGAAACAAAGCGGAACAGAAGAAGAAATCAATTTCTTACCTGCCACAGGCCTACGGCCATGCCTCTCCCAGAAAGACGCCCATGTGCGTATCCCCACTGTATGGGGGAGCACGGCCTCAACCCACTCACGAATCCCAGCCAACGAAGCCGGCGGTAACTTTTTGGCTACAAAATTGATACGAGTTAACGTTTATGAGCACAAGACGTAAGGAGGGGCAAAAAAGGGAATTCGACGATTAAGGAACTTACGTGCATGATTCCAAGCCTCTGGGAACCCAGTAGAGCACGCCACTAAATGTTCAGTCCTGATGTAGAAGAAGTGCTCGAAAGGGCGAGGGTCGACCTCATCATCCAGTTTCATAGTCAGGCCCCTCGTCCCGCGAGGGCACGCTCGAATCATGGTACCATGAACTCTCTGGGGAGCGTAGAGGCTAAGCACATGCTGCAGCGTGACCTCCCTACTGGCCAGTTCTGCATATTTGATAAGCATTGCTAATAATTTGTAAAGAGAAGGAGCAAGCTGACCCGGGCATACCCCATAATAACGACAGAAATCAACCACTAGCATTGGGAGCGGGAGCTTAAACCCCAACTTGAAGGGATAGGCGTAAAAGACGCAGTATCCCCTACGGTCGGTGTGGACCCTCTCCTCGCTTCTAGCGAGAACGACGTCAGCATAGCTGGGGATGACCCCCTGTCCCCATAGTTAGGCCATCCCAATCTCCCCCATTAACGGGGCTTCATCCACCTGATCCTCCCCACCATCGGCGGAGAAATCAGTCATCGGACCTCCGGGCAGAGATACTATCTCGTCAACCGATGGAGCTTCATCGGTCTCCACCAGTTCTGCACCGCCCATTGCTGGAGATGGCCCTTCAGTCACCGGAGAGTTAACCGGAAGATCCATCGGAAGAATATTTTGGGAAGAACTACCTGCCATTGTTGATTCAATAACGATAAAGAAACAAAGTTTGAGGGACAAAGACGGAAGTTATATCAATCGAAGAACAAAGATGAAGGTGAATTAGCAGGAAGAAAAGCTTCTTCAGAATCTCTCTCAGACAAACAATGAGAATATAAAAAAAATGAATGAGTCAGCCCTTATTTATAAGCAACACAAGTGGCTTTCACGAACCCCAATAGCCTTCATTAACTATATGACCAACCGCAAACCGATTCGGTTCTGCAGAAACGCGCGTCGTTATGACAGGCTCCGTGAAGCGGCTTTTTAGTCACCAACCGGCGTCTCACCTGCGAAATGGTTGCAACGACCCATGAACGCCGAGAGGATGTTCCGTGCGCCTTCAGAACGATGGACATCGCCAAACACGTATCCAGCGTACCCCTACTCCCTTCGGCTGCACAACATATGACCCGTCCACCATGGTCGACGGTTATGCTCCCAAACAAACGTAAGGATCAGAGCACAACAAAGCTCGACCTCACTCGAATTAAGTTAAAGGGTCAAGCGCCCTCGCCAAGGAGGAGAGTTCGACCTTGATCGAACGACGACTTGATAGCACAATAACAAAACACTAACACTCTACAAGGCTAAGGGCCATCGCCAAAGAGAATTCGGCCTCGACCGAAGCGACGGTCGACCTCCCTATCCGAGTTTCTCAAACTACAGTCGATGAAATCCACTCATCGAGATCGGCCAAGGCACGACCTCAATAAGCGGAGGGACTAACTGTATGGGTCAGAATCTGACCCCACGATAATTAACGAAGCTAATCCCGTCTTAAGATAATTCATGATTAATTAGTGGCACGGCCACTCAGAATTAACGATATTCAACCCTCATCTGGTTCGATCAACAAGGCCACGGCCCATCCGCCATCATGAAGGCAAAACCCCAATGTGGTCACGACCACTTATTGCCAGCTCACGAAGCTCACAACTATAAATACCAAGAGAGGGAGCCATATTATGGGGGGGCTTCTTCTTGGTCACTATCCAGAAAGAAGAGAAAAAACACAATGATACCCATATTATGAGAGAGTAGAACACCATTGTAAGGCTCTGAACCTCTCCATGGAGAGGCAGGCCAAATCCACATCATCAATAAAGGATTTAAATGTTTCTCCTCCTAACTCTGAGTACTTATTTTCGTTTCCTTCATTTGGTCCAATGGATTATTACGTTTTGCTATGATTTTCCCCTGATTTAATTATGTTTTTTTATACTCATAAGGTATGTGATAACTTTTGAGCAAACAAATACCTTCCTCAAATTCATCATTGGAGGATGCATGTGATGCATTTTCAGTTGTGGCGGTTGCATTTTCATGTTCCAAATCATCAATCGCCATTGTTAAGTACTTTGGAGCTTCGAATTAGAAAAATAAGATCTCAAATTATTTTGAGATTGCAGAGAAGAAGACAAAGTAGAGGAGAAGACACTCAGAGCTCGAGCTCTGATACCATGCTGAAATGGAGGTTTGAGAAGAGATGGAACTCCTAACTAATGAGAGAGAAGAAAGAAGAGAGGAGCGTGAAGATAAATGTAACAGTAGACAAAATGAATACTCTGTATCTCATTACTTATACAGGCTATGTATATATATACAAGGCTTTACTAACTGCTCTAACTGCCTCACTAACCAATCTCATGTATCATTAACTAACTAACTAACACACTTATCTGCTAGCACATAAATAGACTAAACTACCCTTGTATTCAAGTTACATCTTTTGTCTCAACACTGACAATGCTAAATGGTAATAAAAACCGGGTTAATTAGCAAAGCCAATGTTTTGCTCAAAAGTTATCGATATACTTTGCAAGCTTAAAAACAATCAAAAGTAAGAAAGGGTAAATCGTAATCAAATATAATAGACCTAGAGATGAAAAATGAAGTTGTTGTTGTAGATCTAACAGTGATAATATGAACTCAAGAGAAAGTATTCGTTAGAGATAGTGATAGAGAGAGAGTATGAGAAAATGAGAGAGTTGTCTTATTTTAGAATCATCCCCCCCTTTTACAATGTGAAGGTCTCCCTTATATAATAAGAGACCTTCCTCGAAATAATCAAAAAGTTACAAAAATAGGTAATGTTTTCCTAGTGAAGACACTGAGTCCTAAACGATGTCGCTTTTGTCCCCATGTCCGAGTCATACCCTTACGTTAGTCGGCATATACTCACTGGGCGTACCCATTGGCGTAGAGACGCTACGATCAAATTTGACCCTATACAGTTAGTCCCTCCGCTCGTTGGAGATGCATTCGGTGGGCGTCTTCAATGGGCAGAAATGCAAACCTCGGCTTAGGAGAATTTGACCTCGACCAGGGGCGGCAACATGAATGAGGTAAAATGTATGACGTTGTTGAGCCACTGACGCGTGGCTTTCTTTTTGGAATGCTATCATCGCCTGTATGCGTCATTATTATATTTGACCCCGAGGCGGTTCAGAGGATGATGTGACATTTTGGTTTCCCGCGCACGTTTTGAATCATAACTCTTCGATTTCTGCGCAACTTATCCCTATAAATAGGAGAGAGGTTCGATTCGATTCAACTTTCAAACCTTCGGAAAGCATTTTCTGATTTACTCCTTTGTCTTTCTTTCCTGTAACCGTTATTTCGTGAGGGATTCCTCCACTTCTTTTGAAGTCATATTTCTCGTCGTTAGTGCATTATTTCCCAAACAGAATCATCATGGTAAAACGTAGTCAAGGTGGCAAAAAGACCAAGGACACTGACCCATCTAGGGTTCCGCCTTTCTCTGGCGGTGAGGGGGAGGAAGTAAAAAAGACCCTCGTTCCCCTTTCTGTAGACAACATCCTCCCAAAGGACATGCATATTCGAAGGGTTTTCAAACGAAAAGTCCAGCCCTTCCCTGGGAGCATAGCGATTTACTACTATCTCATCTAGACGACCTTCGAGTGACACACAACATTCCGGACCATGTGGAAATGGCTCCGGCTGGGATGGACTACGCCAATGTGCACAGGCCTGGGTACTGCACATTTCACGAGTACTCGTTTTTGATCGGCTATAGTCTCCCGATCTTCCCTCTAGTGGAGGAGCTTTGCCGCTTTTACAATGTGTGCCCGGCTCAGCTTACTCCTTACACCTTGAAGGTGTGCAGGATTCTAACCACGTACGCGGCTAAGGCTGAGCGCGGCGTCTCAGTTCACCATCTCTTACTGTTCGCGACCTTGACCATTTGGCCACTGTGATTTCATTCTTTTCTCTTTTTTTTTGTAGCGAGGGCTTCTCCACCCCAGTTTATTGATGATATTAAATCATGGGTGGAAAGATTACTACCTTATGCGGAGGAATGCCGTACCTGGGCTGCATTTCTTCAACAGTACGGCCCGTCAGGTAATTCTTCGGCCTTGGTTTGGAAACTCCCTTAGATTCTGTTACCTAACTTACTCGTGTTGGCAGGTCGGAGTGCCCCCAAGAAGAAGAAGGCCGTTGTTGCCTCGCCTAGGGCGAAGACCGACTCTGATGGCGAAGAGATACCCTGCGGCTCGTTCGGCGACGGCGCTCCAGAGGTTCCTCAGCAGGAGGCTGTGCCTATGGCGGGGTCTGCAAGTGAAGCAACTCCTTCAGTGCCGTCCCCGCGGCTTACGGAGGAGACTTCCAAAGGTGAGGAGCCGCCAGAGAGAAAGAGGCGGCGGTTGATAACGGGCAAGGGGATAGCGATTGAAGACGAGAGGGTAAGTGAACCTCGTCAAGTATCGAGGCTGATTTTTATGGCCGATGCTTCCATTCTGGGAGGTTGGCTCCACAAAGGAGAGTTGTTGCCGATGCCAGCCCAGCCCGTGTTCCGGAGAGCGGTTCGTCGGCCGCTGTTGAAGAAGTGGGCGATGGTGTCGCAAGGGCGGATACTGAGGCCGCCCGTGGAGATGCAGATGGGTTGACGAGGGGTCCAGCCCACGTGGAGATGACGGCGGGTAGGTCTAACCGCCGAATTATGATCCCAGGAGGGTATAACCTATTGCAACACAGCGAGCAGGCTGCAACGGATATGACCCTGTTATGTGCGGCTACTGAGCGTGAAATGTTAGAGGGTGTTAGCGACGGGGACCTATCACGGAGGGTCGCTGGCGCGGCCTTGCAGGTAGCTTTCAGTTTTCTCTGTGTGCCGTAGGGCTAACTGTGATGCGTACTGACCTGCCTTTTCTCTTTTTCTTCTCCTTTTTAGACTCTCATTTTGGAGGTGGAGAGGAGGCGGCGGGCGCACAAGAAGGCAGCCACTTTCAACAAGATGGCGAAGAAATACCAACGGTGCCGCACCAAGCATCGGGCGCTGGCGGACCTGCTCAAGCAGGACCCGGAATTTCGGGTGTTTCGTGAGGGGCTCGAACAGTCGGAGGCCCAATTGAAACGGAGGGTGGCCGAGCTGGAGCAGGTCGACGAGCAGCTGATGACTGCTCTGGCTCGGAACATTGAGCTGGAGACTCTTCTCCAGTCTAAGGAAGAAGAGTTGGAGGTTGGACGTGGGGTAGCGGCGGAAGCTGTTGATTTGCGGATCAAGGCCGCCGTTTTGATCGCCGAACTCGATGCCAAGGCGGCTGAGATTGAAGTCCTTAAGCGGACTGCTGCACCAAGGCCTGATGAGGATGCGCATCGTGAGGCGCATGATATGTGGGTATACGCCGAGGCCAGATTGGTCGTATTCGAGGAGTTCTTAGCTGCGGGTCGAGCCACTGAGGCGGAGGTTCAGGAGCAACGGCGCATAGCCAGCGTCGCCCGTGAAACTTGTGGGTATAGTTCTGATTCCCCAGACCGGGCGGGCTATAACTCCGAAGACGTCAACCGTCTAGAATCCGGCTCTTGGATCTCTGCAACTTATCAACCCGGGGGCAGCGATGAACAAGATGTCGGTCAGGCGGGGGACGAAGAGCAGAATGGTGGTCATGCTGGGGGTGACGGGCGAAGCGGCGAAGCCTCTTAGGACTTGTATATATTTTATTTTGTTTTATTTTGGAATGTAAATGGGACCTTTTGTAAGGTCAGGTGTACATGCATTTTTTGAATGATAATGAAAGCCGTACTTTTGCTGCCATTCTTTTCCTTTTTTATCTTTTATTTTTGGTACCTCATCTCCGCAGAGCAGATGCTCATTTGTAGGATTTTCAGTGTGTTTCTCAAACGTTGTCTGTGTTATCCGCCGATAGGATGCGGCTTTGACGCTAAATAGTGGTGGCTTTAGCTAATAATGGCATCACTTCAATTGTTAGTTGAGTGCCTTTCGTCGTAGTCGGACAGGATTGGCGACTGTTAAGTCCAATTGGCCTTTCGTCGTAGTCGGACAGGATGTACGTATCTTCGAATGTCGTCGAATTACTTGTTTGTAGTGGTTGAGCTGGGTCGATTTATTGACGACAATGGTCTTAGCCATAATACTGTCGATGGCCTTAGCCATGTACGTAACTTCGACTGTCGTCGAATTACTTGTTTGTCGTAGTCGAGCTGGGTCGACTTGTTGACGACGATGGCCTTAGCCATAATACTATCGATGGCCTTAGCCATGTACGTAACTTCGACTGTCGTCGAATTACTTGTTTGTCGTAGTCGAGCTGGGTCGACTTGTTGACGACGATGGCCCTAGCTATAATACTGTCGATGGCCTTAGCCATGTACGTAACTTTGACTATCGTCGAATTACTTGTTTGTCGCAGTCGAGCTGGGTCGACTTGTTGACGACGATGGCCTTAGACATAATACTGTCGATGGCCTTAGCCATGTACGTAACTTCGACTGTCGTCGAATTACTTGTTTGTCGTAGTCGAGCTGGGTCAATTTGTTGACGACACGTAACTTCGACTGTCGTCGAATTACTTGTTTGTCGCAGTCGAGCTGGGTCGACTTGTTGACGACGATGGCCTTAGCCATAATACTGTCGATGGCCTTAGCCATGTACGTAACTTCGACTGTCGTTGAATTACTTGTTTGTCGTAGTCGAGCTGGGTCGACTTGTTGACGACGATGGCCTTAGCCATAATACAGTCGATGGCCTTAGCCATGTACGTAACTTCGACTGTTGTCGAATTACTTGTTTGTCGTAGTTGAGCTGGGTCGACTTGTTGACGACGATGGCCTTAGCCATAATACTGTCGATGGCCTTAGCCATGTACGTAACTTCGACTGTCGTCGAATTACTTGCTTGTCGTAGTCGAGCTGGGTCGACTTGTTGACGACGATGGCCTTAGCCATAATACTGTCGATGGCCTTAGCCGTTCATACATTGGAGATGGCCTTAGCCGTTTATACATTGGAGATGGCCTTAGCCATTCATACATTGGAGATGGCCTTAGCCATTTATACATTGGAGATCATGCTAGTTCAGTCCTTTTGTCATGTTAGTCAGGAGAGTGTATGGAGTGGCTGGTATGATAAACTTGGTCCGCAAATATCTCCGGGTTCCTCCTCTGCCGCCTCGTTGAAAACCTCCCCGAGAAAATCCAATTGGGACAAAACTCGGGTAAGGGAAAAAGAGTGCGACTCGGGAGATGCCTTTCAGAAATGGAAATACTTGAGGTGGGCGACGTTCCAATTGTTTTGGAACGTTTTTCCATCCATTGTTTCCAATTGAAAAGCTCCTTTACTTGCTGCTACTGTGACTTTGTAGGGTCCGTCCCAGTTGGTGCCTAGTTTTCCTTCGCTTGGGTCTTTTGATGCCAATGTTTTGGCTTTGAGGACGTAGTCTCCCACTTTGAGTGGTCTTATTTTGGCTCTCTTGCTGTAGTATACTTGTTGTTTCTGAGCCACCATTCTTATGTGGGCCATTTCTATTCTTTCCTCAGCCTCATCGAGGTCTTGAAGTCTGTTTATGTCGTTCTCTGCTCCGCTGGTATATGAATACCTTAAGCTTGGTTCGCCGATTTCAACTGGTAGAGTATGGTGTTTCTCCTATGGAGGATATTGGTGAGGTCCTGTGTGCCCACAGCACTTCCGGCAATAGCTCGGGCCATAGCCCTTTGGCTTCCTCGAGTTTCTTCTTCAGTATGTTCAGTATGGTTTTATTGGAAGACTCAGCTTGGCCGTTGGCGGCAGGGTGATATAGCGTGGAGAGTATTCGCTTAATATACCATTTGTTGAAGAACTCTGTTGTTTTCTGGCCGATGAACTGTCGCCCGTTGTCGCAGCTGATTTCCTTGGGGATGCCGAAACGACAGATGATATTCTTCCATATGAAGGTGATGACTTCCTGTTCGCGTATTTGGGCATACGCACCTGCTTCCACCCACTTGGAAAAATAGTCAGTTAAAACTAATAGAAATCGTACCTTTCCTCGTCCCGCTGGTAGTGGACCGACTATGTCCATTCCCCATTTGATGAAAGGCCATGGGGAAGTGACTGAGTGGAGTGGTTCTCCTGGTTGGTGTATCATGGGGCATACTTTTGGCACTGTTCGCATCGGGGAACATATTCTGCTACGTCTTTCTTCATAGTTGGCCAATAATAGCCGGCTCGTATTATGCAGCGCACGAGGGCGCGGTTACATGTGTGGGCGCCGCAGTGACCTTCGTGTACCTCTTCGAGCATTGGCCTCGTTTGGTGCGGCCCTAGGCACTTGGCCAGGGGTCCGCCAAACGTTCTTTTGTAGAGCTCGTGGTTTATCAGGCAATACCGGGCGGCCTGTACGCGGAGCTTCCTGGCTTCTTTTTTGTCGGGTGGGAGTGTTCCATCCTGCAGATAGGATACAAACTGGTTGCGCCAGTCCCAAGTCAAATTTAAGGAGAGTACCTCAGTGTGATCAATGGCTGAATGGAGGAGGGTGACCACGCTTTCTTTGTTGAAGTTTTTAGTGGCTGCGGCCAATTTTGCTAGACCGTCTACTTCAACGTTCCGTGCCCTCGGAACTTGTTCGAAGCGGCACTCGTCGAATTCCGTCATTAATCTGTGGATTTCTGACTGGTATTTTTGCAATCTTTGCTCCTTGATTTGGTAAGTCCCAGTGACCTGATTCACCACGAGTTGGGAGTCGCAATGGAGAATGAGTCGTCGAGCTCCATACTTGATGGCTAGTTTTATACCTACAATAACAGCCTCGTACTCGGCCTTGTTGTTAGTCATCTCGGGGCATCGTATGGACTGGCGAATTATTTCGCCCGTGGGGACCTCGAGAACGAGTCCCAGTCCCGATCCCGAGGTATTAACGACGCCATCAGTGTAAAGAGTCCATAGGTCGGTGTTGGAGGGGGCATGACGTGCCTCTAGTTCCGCCTTTGGTAGTATCTCTGCGCTGAAGTCGGCTATAAAGTCGGCAAGTACTTGCGACTTGATGGCGTTTCTTGGGTGATATGAGATATCGTGCTCGCTGAGCTCTATGGCCCATCAGACGAGCCTGCCTGATAACTCAGGCTTATGTAGGATGCTTCTTAAGGGGAAGGTCGTCACTACTTTTATGGGGTGGCACTGAAAATAGGGTCGGAGCTTCTGAGAAGCTACGACCAATGCCAAAGCTAATTTTTCAAGGTGTGGATACCGTGTTTCGGCGTCCATTAAGTTTTTGCTAATATAGTAAATAGGAGATTGCGTACCTTCGTTTTCACGAACCAAGACTGCGCTGACGGCGACCTCGGATAAGGCCAAATATACCAGCAGGGGCTCGCCTGGACTTGCTTTGGCCAGCAGTGGTGGCGAAGATAGGTATGCTTTCAATTTTCTCAAGGCTTCGACGCATTCCTCATTCCACTGTAACCCATTGCCCTTTCTCAACACATTGAAAAATTTATCTCACCTGTCGGAGGATCGTGAGATGAACCTGGATAGGGCGGCTATTCGCCCCTTCAGCTTTTGCACCTGTTTTTTGCTGTTCAACATCTCATGTATCGTGTCTATCGCCTTGATCTGATCTGGGTTGACCTTGATGCCTCGTTGTGATACGAGAAATCCTAAGAATTTTCTTGAGGCCACGCCGAAGGCGCATTTCTCGGGGTTCAGTTTCATCCCGTACCTTTTCAATATCCCGAAGGCTTCTTCAGATGGTCGATGTGGTCCTCTTTTCTTGTCGACTTCACCAGCATATCGCCGATATAGACTTCCATAGTCTTACCAAGCTGCTCTTTGAACATTTTGGTGACCAGCCTTTGGTACGTAGCCCCTGCATTTTTGAGCCAGAAGGGCATTACCTTGTAGCAGTAAGTCCCTTGGTGGGTGATGAAAGTCGTCTTCTCCTGGTCCTCCTCGGCCATCATGATTTGATTGTAGCCGGAGTAGGCATCTAAGAAGCTCAACAGTTCATGTCCTGCGGTGGCGTCGATCAATTGGTCGATGTGGGGTAGTGGGAATGAATCCTTTGGGCATGCTTTGTTCAGATCGGTGAAATCCACACACATTCTCCACTTCCCGTTTTTCTTTTTGACCATGACGACATTGGCGACCCACTGGGGGTACTTCGATTCTCTGATGGAGCCGTTGGCCAGTAACTTGTCTACTTCCTCACTGACCGCTTCATTGATAGCGGCGTTGAATTTCCTTCTCATCTGTCGCACGGGCGGATGTAATGGATCGACATTCAGCTTGTGGGTGGCGATGTCCCGCGGTATTCCCGGCATATCTGAATGGGAAAAAATGAACAAATTTGCATGGGTTAGTTAGGAATTCACGATACTTACTTGGGTTGGCGAGGCCGTGCCCGATGTAGGCTTTCTTCGTAATGTCGTGTCGTCCAATTGGACTGGGTCGAGATATTTGACCGTTGCTTTACAGGCCTCCACGACGTCGGGGTCTCTAACGGCGTCCGTTGTCGGGTTGACCTTAGTCCCCGACACAGCTAATTGCTATGCCTCCGTGCTCGCCCCCCTCAGCTGTTGGGTGTGGGCGCAATCTTGAGCTATTTTATAGCATTCCTGTGCGGTGCACGGCTCGCCTCGAATGCTGTATACTCCCTATGGGGTGGGGAATTTGATCACTTGGTAAAGGCTTGAAGGGACCGCTCGCATGGCGTGTATCCACGGGCGCCCTATGATGACGTTGTATGCCGTTTCCTGGTTCATCACCTGGAAAGTTGTTTCCAGCGTGACTCCTCCTTCTAAAACGGGCAGTGATATTTCTCCGAATGTCCGTTCCACTGCATTGTTAAAACCAGTTAGTGTTATGCAACGCGGTATTACCTTATCCTCGAGTCCCATTTGTACGAGGACCCTCGGGTGGATAATACAGGCGCCACTTCCGTCGTCAATCATGATTCTTTTAACATCGTTCATAGGCGATGGTCCGCTTTAGTTTGTGCGTGGTGGCGAACTTGACGTGATTGATCGCTAAGTCGTCGCCGCCTCCGACGATCATGTTTATCGTGCGTGCTGCCGAGGGCGGCTTTGGCGGTCCGTGGGGTTGTTCCCGTCCGCGTGCAAAGTTGATTTTCCCTTTGTCACTGAGTAATTCCCTCAGGTATCCCTGGTTCAGCATCCTGACCACCTCTTGCCGTAGGCCTATGCAGTCTTCGGTTTTGTGCCCCCGTTCCTGATGGAACTCATGTAGAACATTTGATTTCCTTGTGGCGGGGTTTGATTTCATCTTCTGCGGCCAGTGCACTTTGGTGCCCAGCTTCTCCAGTGCGTACACTATTTCTGAAGGAGACACACAAATGTTATGGGCGGATAATAAATGAGGCGTACCTCTTTCGTTTCGGAGTGGGGCGAAGTGTCGCTGTAGCGCGTCCGTATGCCTTGGTGGTGGATGGGAGGATCTGATGTATGGCTGGTGTCGGTCTTTGTTGGAGCGTGGGAGTTGTTCTCGCCGTCCTTCGTTGCGTCGATCCCTCCTTGTTTCTGAGTGTATCGTTGTTAGCCGTTGGGTTGGCCCATTAAGATCATCCTCGTCCGCTCGTACCTCAGCGCAATAGGCGTTGTGGATTTCCTCCCATGTGGTAGGGGGATATTTCATGAGGCGGCTTAGTAGCTTCTTGGTTGCCCTCGAACCATTCCTGTTTAGCCCGTTCTGGAAAGCGGCGACTGCCATACCTTCCGATACGTTTGGTAGACTCATCCTTACCCTATTAAACCTGGCTAGGAAGTCCCTGAGTCCCTCCCCTGTGGTTTGCCTGACGGCGAAGATGTCGTTGACCCTTGCTTCCGCTTTCTTTGCACCTGCATGGGCGGTGACGAACTTATCCGCCATTTCCTCGAACGTTGATATCGCCTTAGCTGGTAGCTGAGAGTACCACGTTAGGGCCCCTCCTGTCAACGTCTCACCAAACTTCTTCAGCAGCACCGATGGTACCTGTTCTTTTGATAGGTCGTTGCCCTTTACAGCAGTGACATAGTGGATTAAATGATCCTCGGGATCTGTGGTTCCGTCATATACCTTCAAGTAGGGTGGCATCTTGAAGGTTTTTGGGATAGGGTGAGGGGCAGCTTCTTCAGTGTATGGTTGTCCAAAGAACCTCCCCACGTCGCGTTTTGGTAGAACCTTGGGAGCGCCGGGGATCTTGTCTACCCTCTCCTGATGTTCTTTCATTTGGTCACGGAGTGCCTTGTTTTCCTTCTCCATTTCTTCCATCTTCGTTAGGATGGCTGTTAGCGTGCCATCGTTGGTCTGTGCCTCGATGGGTTTGTTATTTGCTCGTTCAGCTTCAGGTTCACCCACGGCAGCAGTGGTACCTACCGTTGGTATACACCTGTGTCGAATTACTTGTTTGTCGTAGTCGAGCTGGGTCGACTTGTTGACGACGATGGCCTTAGCCATAATACTGTCGATGGCCTTAGCCATGTACGTAACTTCGACTGTCGTCGAATTACTTGCTTGTCGTAGTCGAGCTGGGTCGACTTGTTGACGACGATGGCCTTAGCCATAATACTGTCGATGGCCTTAGCATACATTGGAGATGGCCTTAGCCGTTCATACATTGGAGATGGCCTTAGCCGTTCATACATTGGAGATGGCCTTAGCCGTTCATACATTGGAGATCATGCTAGTTCAGTCCCTTTGTCATGTCAGTCAGGAGAGCGTACGGAGTGGCTGGTATGATAAACTTGTTCCGCAAATATCTCCGGGTGCCCCCTCTGCCGCCTCGTTAAAAACCTCCCCGAGAAAACCCAATTGGGACAAAACTCGGGTAAGGGAAAAATAGTGCGACTCGGGAGACGCCTTTCAGAAATGGAAATACTTGAGGTGGGCGACGTTCCAATTGTTTTGGAGCATTTTTCCTTCCATTGCTTCCAATTGAAAAGCTCCTTTACTTGCTGCTGCTGTGATTTTGTAGGGTCCGTCCCAGTTGGTGCCTAGTTTTCCTTCGCTTGGGTCTTTTGATGCCAATATTTTGGCTTTGAGGACGTAGTCTCCCACTTGGAGTGGTCTTATTTTGGCTCTCTTGTTGTAGTATCTTTCGACTTGTTGTTTCTGAGCCACCATTCTTATGTGGGCCATTTCTCTTCTCTCCTCGGCCTCATCGAGGTCTTGAAGTCTGTTTATGTCATTCTCTGCTCCGCTGGTATGTGAATACCTCAAGCTTGGTTCGCCGATTTCGACTGGTATGACCGCGTCGGTTCCGTAGACCAGTGAGTACGGTGTTTCTCCTGTGGAGGATTTCGGTGAGGTCCTGTGCGCCCACAACACCTCCGGCAGTAGCTCGGGCCATAGCCCTTTGGCTTCCTCGAGTTTCTTCTTCAGTATGTTCAGTATGGTTTTATTGGAAGACTCTGCTTGGCCGTTGGCGGCGGGGTGATATGGCGTGGAGAGTATTCGCTTAATATGCCATTTGTCGAAGAACTCTGTTGTTTTCTGGCCGATGAACTGTCGCCCGTTGTCGCAGCTGATTTCCTTGGGGATGCCGAAACGGCAGATGATATTCTTCCATATGAAAGTGATGACTTCATGTTCGCGTATTTGGGCGTACGCACCTGCTTCCACCCACTTGGAAAAATAGTCAGTTAAAACTTATAGAAATCGTACCTTTCCTCGTCTCGCTGGAAATGGACCGACTATGTCCATTCCCCATTTGATGAAAGGCCATGGGGAAGTGACTGAGTGGAGTGGTTCTCCTGGTTGGTGTATCATGGGGGCATACTTTTGGCACTGTTCGCATCGGCGAACATATTCTGCTGCGTCTTTCTTCATAGTTGACCAATAATAGCCGGCCCGTATTATGAAGCGCACGAGGGCACAGTTACCTGTGTGGGCGCCGCAGTGACCTTCGTGTACCTCTTCGAGCACTGACCTCGTTTGGTGCGGCCCTAGGCACTTGGCCAGGGGTCCGCCAAACGTTCTTTTGTAGAGCTCGTGGTTTATCAGGCAATACCGGGCAGCCTGTACGCGGAGCTTCTTGGCTTCTTTTTTGTCGGGCGAGAGTGTTCCATCCTGCAGATAGGATACAAACTGGTTGCGCCAGTCCCAAGTCAAATTTAAAGAGAGTACCTTAATGTGATCAATGGCTGAATGGAGGAGGGTGACCACGCTTTCTTTGTCGAAGTTTTTAGTGGCTGTGGCCAATTTCGCTAGACCGTCTACTTCAACGTTCCGCGCCCTCGGAACTTGTTCGAAGCGGCACTCATCAAACTCAATCATTAATCTCTGGATTTCTGACTGGTATTTTTGCAATCTTTGCTCCTTGATTTGGTAGGTCCTAGTGACCTGATTCACCACGAGTTGGGAGTCGCAATGGAGAATGAGTCGTCGAGCTCCATACTTGATGGCTAGTTTTATACCTGCAATAACAGCCTCGTACTCGGCCTCGTTGTTAGTCATCTCGGGGCATCGTATAGACTGGCGAATTAGTTCGCCCGTGGGGACCTCGAGAATGAGTCCCAGTCCTGATCCCGAGGCATTAGCGGCGCCATCAGTGTAAAGAGTCCATAGGTCGGTGTTGGAGGGGGCATGACGTGCCTCTAGTTCCTCCTTTGGTAGTATCTCTGCGCTGAAGTCGGCTATAAAGTCGGCAAGTACTTGCGACTTGATGGCGTTTCTTGGGTGATATGAGATATCGTGCTGGCTGAGCTCTATGGCCCATCTGGCGAGCCTGCCTGATAACTCAGGCTTATGTAGGATGCTTCTTAAGGGGAAGGTCATCACTACTTTTATGGGGTGGCACTGAAAATAGGGTCGGAGCTTCCGAGAAGCTACGACCAATGCCAAAGCTAATTTTTCAAGGTGTGGATACCGTGTGTCGGCGTCCACTAAGGCTTTGCTAATGTAGTAAATAGGAGATTGCGTACCTTCATTTTCACGAACCAAGACTGCGCTGACGGCGACCTCGGATACGGCCAAATATACCAGCAGGGGCTCGCCTGGACTTGCTTTGGCCAGCAGTGGTGGCGAAGATAGGTATGCTTTCAATTTCCTCAAGGCTTCGACGCATTCCTCATTCCACTGTAACCCATTGCCCTTTCTCAGCACATTGAAAAATTTATGGCACCTGTCGGAGGATCGTGAGATAAACCTGGATAGGGCGGCTATTCGCCTCGTCAGCTTTTGCACCTGTTTTTTGCTGTTCAACATCTCAGGTATCGCGTCTATCGCCTTGATCTGATCTGGGTTGACCTCGATGCCTCGTTGTGATACGAGAAATCCTAAGAATTTTCCTGAGGCCACGCTGAAGGCGCATTTCTCGGGGTTCAGTTTCATCCCGTACCTTCTCAATATCCCGAAGGCTTCTTTCAGATGGTCGATGTGGTCCTCTTTTCTTGTCGACTTCACCAGCATATCGTCGATATAGACTTCCATAGTCTTACCAAGCTGCTCTTTGACATTTTCGTGACAAGCCTTTGGTACGTAGCCCCTGCATTTTTGAGCCCGAAGGGCATTACTTTGTAGCAGTAAGTCCCTTGGTGGGTGATGAAAGTCGTCTTCTCCTGGTCCTCGTCGGCCATCATGATTTGATTGTATCCAGAGTAGGCATCTAAGAAGCTCAACAGTTCATGTCCTGCGGTGGCGTCGATCAATTGGTCGATGTGGGGTAGTGGGAATGAATCCTTTGGGCATGCTTTATTCAGATCGGTGAAATCCACACACATTCTCCACTTCCCGTTTTTCTTTTTGACCATGACGACATTGGCGACCCACTGGGGGTACTTCGATTCTCTGATGGAGCCGTTGGCCATTAACTTGTCTACTTCCTCACTGACCGCTTCATTGATAGCGGCGTTGAATTTCCTTCTCATCTATCGCACGGGCGGATGTAATGGATTGACATTCAGCTTGTGGGTGGCGATGTCTCGCGGGATTCCCGGCGTATCTGAATGGGAAAAAGCAAACAAATCTGCATGGTTAGTTAGGAATTCACGATACTTACTTGGGTTGGCGAGGACGTGCCCGATGTAGGCTTTCTTCGTAAGGTCGGTGTCGTCCAATTGGACTGGGTCGAGATCTTCGACCGTTGCTTTACAGGCCTCCACGACGTCGGGGTCTCTAACGGCGTCCGTTGTCGGGTTGACCTTAGTCCCCGACACAGCTAATTGCTATGCCTCCGCGCTCGCCCCCCTCAGCTGTTGGGTGTGGGCGCAATCTTGAGCTATTTTGTAGCATTCCTGTGCGGTGCGCGGCTCGCCTCGAATGCTGAATACTCCCCATGGGGTAGGGAATTTGATCACTTGGTAAAGGCTTGAAGGGACCGCTCGCATGGCGTGTATCCACGGGCGCCCTATGATGACGTTGTACGCCGTTTCCTGGTTCATCACGTGGAAAGTTGTTTCCAGCGTGACTCCTCCTGCTAAAACGGGCAGTGATATTTCTCCGGATGTCCGTTCCACTGCATTGTTAAAACCAGTTAGTGTTATGCAACGCGGTATTACCTTATCCTCGAGTCCCATTTGTACGAGGACCCTCGGGTGGATAATACAGGCGCCACTTCCGTCGTCAATCATGATTCTTTTAACATCTGTATCAGCGATACGTAAAGTGATAACTAAAGCATCGTAATAAGGGAAAGACAAACCGTCGGCATCAGACTTATCGAAGGTGATACTATCTTCGAAGTCGTCATACCGTTCATGGGCGATGGTCCGCTTTAGTTTGTGCGTGGTGGCGAACTTGACGTGATTGATCGCTAAGTCGTCGCTGCCTCCGACGATCATGTTTATCGTGCGTGCTGGGGAGGGAGGCTTCGGCGGCCCGTGGGGTTGTTCCCGTCCGCGTGCAAAGTTGATTTTCCCTTTGTCACTGAGTAATTCCCTCAGGTATCCCTGGTTCAGCATCCTGACCACCTCTTGCCGTAGGCCTATGCAGTCTTCGGTTTTGTGCCCCCGTTCCTGATGGAACTCACATAGGACGTTTGATTTCATTGTGGCGGGGTCTGATTTCATCTTCTGCGGACACTGCACTTTGGTGCCCAGCTTCTCCAGTGCGTACACTATTTCTGAAGGAGACACACAAAAGTTATGGGCAGAAAATAAAGGAGGCATACCTCTTTCGTTTCGAAGTGGGGCGACGTGTCGCTGTAGCGCGTCCGTATGCCTAAGTGGTGGATGGAAGGACCTGGTGTATGGCTGGTGTCGGTCTTTGTTGGAGCGTGGGAGTTGTTCTCGCCGTCCTTCGTTGCGTCGATCCCTCCTTGTTTCTGAGTGTATCGTTGTTAGCCGTTGGGTCGGCCCATTAAGATCATCCTCGTCCGCTCGTACCTCAGCGCAATAGGCGTTGTGGATTTCCTCCCATGTGGTAGGGGGATATTTCATGAGGCGGCTTAGTAGCTTCTTGGTTGCCCTCGAACCATTCCTGTTTAGCCCGTTCTGGAAAGCGGCGACTGCCATACCTTCCGATACGTTTGGTAGACTCATCCTTACCCTATTAAACCTGGCTAGGAAGTCCCTGAGTCCATCCCCTGTGGTTTGCCTGACGGCGAAGATGTCGTTGACCCTTGCTTCCGCTTTCTTTGCACCTGCATGGGCGGTGACGAACTTATCCGCCATTTCCTCGAACGTTGATATCGCCTTAGCTGGTAGCAGAGAGTACCACGTTAGGGCCCCTCCTGTCAACGTCTCATCAAACTTCTTCAGCAGCACCGATGGTACTTGTTCTTTTGATAGGTCGTTGCCCTTTACAGCAGTGACATAGTGGATTAAATGATCCTCGGGATCTGTGGTTCCGTCATATACCTTCAAGTAGGGTGGCATCTTGAAGGTTTTTGGGATAGGGTGAGGGGCAGCTTCTTCAGTGTATGGTTGTTCAACGAACCTCCCCACGTCGCGTTTTGGTAGCAACTTGGGAGCGCCGGGGATCTTGTCTACCCTCTCCTGATGTTCTTTCATTTGGTCGCAGAGTGCCTTGTTTTCATTCTCTATTTCTTCCATCTTCTTTAGGATGGCTGTTAGCGTGCCGTCGTTGGTCTGTGCCTCGATGTGTTTGTTATTTGCTCGTGCAGCCTCAGGTTCACCCATGGCAGCAGTGGTACCTACCGTTGGTATACACCTGTCGTTACTTTGCGGTGACTTCTCAACCAAGCCACTTAGAGTGCTTGTTAGCCATTCTTCCAGTAGCTTCTTGACCACCGAGGGTGCTTCCTTAGCCGCAGATGTGGAATCTCCTTTTTCATGCAAGATCGTCAGATCTTCGGATGGGGAAGATGAGATCTCTGCACCTGGCGTGATGCTAGGGGTTGCATTCAAGATGCCCTCGTCACCGGCCTCGTTGAGAGGATCAAGGAGATTGGCTGTAACACCCACTATCGCTTTCATTCTGGTGTTATTTTCAGCCATCTTTTGTTTTCGTGTGGTGTAGAGAATGGTAGTTGGTTGCTCTCTAGGTGGATACTATGATTTTGATTCTCGAAATCCCCACAGACGGCGCCAAATTGTTTGGCTCAAAAGTTATCGATATACTTTGCAAGCTTAAAAACAATCAAAAGTAAGAAAGGGTAAATCGTAATCAAATATAATAGACCTAGAGATGAAAAATAAAGTTGTTGTTGTAGATCTAATAGTGATAATATGAACTCAAGAGAAAGTATTCGTTAGAGATAGCGATAGAGAGAGAGTATGAGAAAATGAGAGAGTTGTATTATTCCAAAAAATAATCCCCCTCTTTACAATGTGAAGGTCTCCCTTATATAATAAGAGACCTTCCTCGAAATAATCAAAAAGTTATAAAAATAGGTAACGATTTCCTAGTGAAGACACTGAGTCCTAAACGATGTCGCTTTTGTCCCCACGTCCGAGTCGTACCCTTACTTAGTCGGCGTATACTCAATGGGCGTACCCATTGGCGTAGAGACGCTGATGGTCAAATTTGACCCTATACACATATATTACCTCATGTACCTTATTTTTGTTTTACTAGGTTATTGATATGGAAAGGTTTAAAATCAAAAGTTGAAACTCATAGGTTGTGTAAGGAAAATGAGTAGCACGAAAAACAAGAAGGAAACAAGAACTAACTTATGTGCGCAAGACTACTCCCTTTTACTAGCTCTTTAGAAGCCCGACAAAGAGCAATTCATATAAGGAGAAGAAAAAGACTTTCCACAACCAATGAGGGACACTTTGTCTTTCACAAAAGACAAAGAGTAAAGAAGAAAAAGGGACCACAAATAAATATTTGGCTTTACATTATCAAGTATAATAATACCAACAATCCCTCACTAATGCAACAAAAATAGAATAAGAACAATTCTGGGCAAAAGAAGGAACATGTACGTAAGTGTCAATATCTTTCGATTTGAATTGACACGTAATGAAATGAGGCAATAACTAACATCCACAAAGTGAAATACTCTTGAACTGAATGAACATTAGTTGAGACCCTGACAACACATACTATATTCTTAATTTTATGCAAACTCCGCGATACTAACAAAGTACTTTTATGGTCATGCACATACCTTGGGTCTCATGAGTGCTCTAGAAAGATATCCCAAGACTTTCATAAAAGGTGACCGCACTTTTACACTCACGTAGGTGATTCCATCAAGTCTATCTACACATAGACCACCTTAAGGCTATGGAATCAATAAAAGAAAAATAAACTCAACCTTATAAAGCACTACCACGCGCCATAGGGATAGGAAATATAGTGCATATTGAGATCTCATATGGCTTCGTGTGACCGCAAACGGGTATCCACCATACTTCCTCAATCCATGGGCTTTAGCCCCATCCCCTTCGAAGTTTCAAGGATAACTCTCCTTGCCAAACCCTTGGTTAAAGGATCCGCCAAATTTCTTTTGGATCTTACATATTCCAAGGAAATAATACCATATTTCAATAACTGTTTTACCGCACCATGCCTAATGCGGATATGTCTTCTTTTCCCATTGTATACACTATTTTTGGCAATTCCAATTGCCGCCTATGAGTCACAATGTAGAGAAACTAATGAAGCTTGTCTTCCCCATAAAGGCACGTCTGCCAATAAGTTTCTCAACCACTCGGCTTCTTGCCCTGTCAACTCAAGAGCAATGAATTCAGACTCCATAGTAGATCGTGCTATACAAGTCTATTTTGAAGACTTCCATGAAATAGCACATGCACCCAAAGTAAACACATAGCCACTAGTAGAGCTAACTTCACCATTGTCAGTAACTCAATTTGCATCACAAAGTCCTTCTAAAACAGTAGGAAATTTATTAAAATGCAAACACCAATCCATAGTACCTCTCAAATACCTTAGCAAATGATGAAGAGTATTCCAGTGTTCACTACTGGGGTTGTGAGTATATCTACTCAATCTACTAACAACATAAGCAATATCAGTTCGTGTATAATTCATGAGAAATATTACACTACCAATTATCTTAGCATATTCAGTTTGAGAAATACTGGATTCCTTATTCTTTCTCAAGTGTATGCGAGGATCATAAGGAGTTTTCACAGGTGCTACATCAAAACAATTAAACCTTTTCAATATTTTCTTAATATAATGAGACTGGGATAACGAAAAAACATTAGAAGTTCTTTTGATTTTAATCCTAAAATCACATCTGCTTCTCCAAGATCTTTCATTTCAAATTTGGAAGACAAAAAGTTCTTGGTATCATTAACAACATTCACATTAGGGCCAAAGATTAACATGTCATCCACATACAGACATATAATCACACAATATGATCCTATCTTCTTGGAATAAACACAAGTATCAGATGCATTAACAATAAAACTATTACCCACTAATGTGCTATTAAACTTTCATACCATTGCCTAGGTGCTTGTTTTAGACCATACAGAGACTTTCTCAATTTGCATACTTTATTCTCCTGTCCTTGGAATACAAATCCCTCAGGTTGAAACATATAGATCTCTTCCTCTAAATCACCATTCAAGAAAGCCATTTTGACATCCATTTGATGTATCAATAAGTTATGAATAGCGTCTAAAGCAACAATAGTTCTAATAGTCGCTATCTTTGTCACAGGAGAATAAGTGTCAAAGTAATAAATGCCTTTCTTTTGGTTAAAACCCCTAATAATAAGTCTAGCCTTATATTTCTCAATAGTACCATCAGGTCTCAATTTCTTCTTAAATATCCACTTGCTACTTATGGGTTTACAACCTTTAGGCAAGTCAGATAAGTCTCAAGTTTGATCATAAACTATAGAGTCTAATTCACTTTTAATGGCCTATGTCGAAAAACTAGCATCCATTGACCTCATTGCTTCATTCCAAGTCCCAAGCTGACCGAAGGCAACCCATATTTAACCCGCAATCAATCCGTAGTTTGCCCAATTTTATATGGTTTAAAAATGGGTTGAACCTGTATTTTACCCATTTTTAGTGTTACTTATCCAACCAACTTAAATATGGGCGGATTAAACAAAAATAGATCAATTTTGCCGGCATTATTCACACATAAAAATAAAAATCCAAAATTATGAATTAATCTGATCCTTATTCTTTTCAGATGAAATATTGTTGGGTAGGAAAGGGGTGCTTGCTTGACGTTGATAACCAAGGAACGCGTGGTAAGTTACATTTTTTATTGTTATTATTGTTGTTGTTACTGTTGTTATTGTTATTATTGATATTGTCATTGTTGTTAGAGATTTTAACACTCTAGGGCAATTAGAAGTCCCATGACCAACTAAATTGTTTGTAATCTTTAACCTCCACTGCTCCTTTCCTTTTAGGGATTAGAGCAATAAAGGTTGAGTTCAATTAGAAACTGCTACTAATATAGAAGTGTCTCTCGTTGTTATTGATGTTATTGCATTTAGTCTGTTGTTGGGCTTTCGCCGCAACGGAGGCTATCAGCATTAGATCAGATCAAGCGACAGAAAATAGAGGTTACCCCCTCTCCAAACAGCATCTCATTGACTGCTTCTTCAAGAAGTATTTCATGCCTGAATACTTCAAAGATTTGGGGAAAATGGGTGTAAGAAAAATAAATTAAAGTTGATTTTTTGAAAAAATATAGATTTCTCTAGAATGTCCTAGTGTAGTATCCTTGATATTTATCTAGTACACACATCTAGATATTCTAGAATATTTTGGGAAGATAAGGTTATCTATTAGACACATCTAGATATTCTAGAGTATTGTAGGAAGATCAGGTTAACTAGAACTTTCTTGTACATGTTCTAGAATATTATCTAGAACCATCCTTAGAGAAGTATAAATAGGGGTGGCCTTAGGCATTTTTAACTAAGCCAAAACATCAAGAAAGCATTTCTTTCCTAAACAAGTTCTTCTATCTAAAAACTCTCTTCTCTCTTCTTTATTCAAGCTTTCTCTTCTTTAGTTGAATCCTCCAATCTTAGTTAACGATCTTGGGCTAGCAGAAGGTCTCCAATAATACTTTTCTTCTGCTATTCTTTACAATGAGTGCTTTCCTGGCTCGTCTATAATGGCTTAAACTTATGCAAAGGATTTCGGAATTGTTGAAGAAAGGTCATATAAATACACAATGAAAAGGGGTCGTGTCAAGTGAATTTTGTAAGAATAAATGATTAATATCTGTTTTTTGTTCTTGTTGGTTTTTCTTCTCTAACTTTTGTAGATTTTATGATGTAGAAGAAGGATAAATATGTCAAGATATCTGACTATATAGAGGTGTCAAATTGGATGAAAAGGCTATTGAAGAACTTATTAGGAAACAGTATATCACATGTGCTATAACTCATTATCCTAGCTTTCAAAGACACACAAGAGAGGTGAATAGTTACATTTTTATTTGTATATTTAGCCAATTACAAGTTCTGCTTTGTCTAATTTGCTTACTTAAAAATAAATTTCGGGAGGTCTATATGGGTGCCACTGAGGAAGAAATAGTGGAGGGAGAGGCTAGATCCTAACATGTCCTCGTGATTGTAGGATTTGGTACAGATGAAAAGGGAGAGAAGTTTTTCTTGGTGAAGAACTCCCACGGGAAGAGGCGGGGCAAAATCAAGCGTAGCATTGCAAGAAGGTTAGCAAGTTATTGAGCGCCGTCGCAAGTAGTTTGGAAGAAGGTTGCCGTTTGTTTTTGTGAGGAGATGTTTTTGTGAGGTACACCGACTACTTTGAGAAGACAGGACAATAGATTTATGAGGAATTTTCAGAAACCACTATTGTTTGGTGGCTATTAACTTCCTATAACTATCATATACATAAGTACTTCCTATAGCTACTATTTAGTTGTCGATTGTATTCGTTGTATTCATGCTAATATATTCATGAATACAGTAGCGAAATTCGCCTAAAAATAGGGGAATCCAGATGTGCGACTGTATTCGTTGTATTCGCGCTTCTGTATTCATGAATACAGTAGCGAAATTCACCTAAAACAGGATAATCCAGCTGTTTAATAACAGAAAGAGGATCAATTAGCGTGTATCACTCCTAATTTAACTCAACAAAATTAATTCTACATAATTTCACTGCTACTGTGTTGTATTTCATGTATTCGCACGACTGTATTTATAAATACAGTGAGGTAATCAAGAAATAGGGTGTATACCGTTCTATTCAATTCGACTGTATACATTGTATTCAATTCACATATATTCATTATTCACTATTATACATTGTATTCAATTCACCGCATTCAATTCGACTATATTAAAACAACAAAAAATCATAAAATACCTTGATATTCGACTGTATTCAAAAAATACAAGACCTTCGGAATATATAAATACAGGCGAAAAAATAATATATTTATACAAGAATACAATATATTTGAATGTATTTGTACAGAATATAATGTATTTATATCATTGTATGTGACTAAATAGCAAAGAAGAGAAGAAAGTTCGTCGGAGATGGCTTTTTCCAGCCAAGCAAAATACTTTTTACATTGTATTAAAACTAAAAATGGAGACGAACAAATATCCGACCCTCAAATCTTCTCCGGCGTAGCCATGGCCAGATCTGTTCGCCAGCAGTCAGCCAGCCGCCTGGATGCAAATTGATGGAGAATGTTAATATGAGAACGTAGCACGAAGGTAGTAGCGCTAATATTACTTTTTCTTCTAGTCTAGAAGTTGGGTAAGTTTAACAACAAACCGAATCTGAGATGTCAAAAAGGCCGTGTTATGTTGAGGGAAAAGAGAGAGGATTGAGAATCTTTCTGATAGAGAGAGAGAAGGAAGTGAGAGAGAGAGAGAGAGAGAGAGAGAGAGAAAGAACATAATTATCGTATTTAATGCCTCAATAGTAGGGTATAAAATAAATACCTATTTTGCTATAAAATAAAAAAGATAGTTATAAGTAATAATATTTGGAAATTATTTTGGTTCTAAATAAGGAAATAGTTTGCTCTAGGAGGTAAAATTTTCTCGATTTATCTCTTGTTAACCATTGGGCTATTGCTTACATTTTCTAGATCATTATGAGACCCGTATCTTTTAAGGTCCGGGTATATACTCTGTTTCAACACATATGTCCAGATTTATCTTTATTTTTCTCCAATCAAGTTTATGTTTTTTCACTTAGCAATTCCTTTTGTGATTTTTCTTCTTTTTTTGGTGCCAACTCTGCAAAATTGACCTAGCTAATTCTGAAATTTGTTTTAGAAGAGAGTTTATGTTATGATCATCTGAGGGAGCCCTTTTTCATTTTTATTCTCTCGGAATCTCAAACTTCGGTTTTCCTTATCAAGTAGTGGTAGAATATCTGGATATTAGTAGAGCCTAGAATATTCGATTTTTATAAAGTATAAATAACTTCCAAAGAATTTTTAAGAAGTAACTAGTATTAGTACCCGCGCGATACGCGGACACAAATCATATCAAATTGTAATGTATGTTGTTTGAATTATGTGCAGATAACCTTAAAATAAACCTCTCAGGAAAAAAATTTATATAAATCATTAGATATTAATTAAGAAGCAGGATATGAAATTAAAGTTCAAATATCGTAGTCGACAACCTATTTTTTCTATATTTGTAGCAACCTAACCCCTTGATTCAAGTATTTGTATCTCATTTCGATGTCAATATTAAAGAATATTAAGCATGTCATGTTGTGATCTGTCTTGCTTGAGCACATTATAACATATAATTTTAATAAAATTCTTACTATCACTTTGTTTTTATTTGAAAGTCAAATAAGTCTTATTCATCACATCATTTTAACGCAAATCCTTTTTTCTTTTTCTTTTTTATAGTTATTGTATTATTATTATTATTATTATTATTATTATTATTATTATAATATCATATAATCTTTTATTATCTTAAGAAATAACTTAATGTCTTGCTTATTAGCCATTAAATAGTCTTTAATAAATATAAAAATTTATTTTGGAATTTAATATATTTTATATTTGTATCCTCTTACTCGAAATTCTTCAATCGTTTAAATCTATTAGTAATATTTTTAAATAATTTAATTATTTAATTTATTATTTTAAATTAATAAATATAAGTATTCTTACACTACCACTATTTTTTTTATACATTCTCTCCCCTACTATAAATTTTAATTAGTTTTTATATTAATATTTTACCTATAATCAAAATAATAGCGTACTTTATTTTAAATTGTAACTTTGAATTAGACAAAAATATTAATACATAAGTTCTTGATTATTTTATTTTCACTGTTATTTTATTTCCTTACGTAATATCTCCAAAAAAAATATATGAAATAAAAAAATCTCATCTCACATTCAAATAATTCTTATAATTCTATATTCTAAATTGGACCGCATTTTCAAAAAATTATGTTATGCTTTCAAACTTAGACTAACTGCACTCAATTCATATATAAATCATAAAAAAAAAAAAAAATTTAATTGTTTGGACACATTATTCTAATTTTTGTAGTAATATTTTCACTGTCATTTTATTTCTTTACGTAAACTTTCTTTCTTTTTTAGTTTTAAGATACAAATTAAATTTTTAATTTTCATTAGTAAAATTACCTATATTAGAATATTAATTTGTATTTTTACAATTTAATTTTATTAATTTTTATTTTTCATAATTAAGATTTCAATTTCGTGATATTATCCATAGTTTGAGCATTCTCATCATAATTTCAAGAACTTTCTCAAATTCAAATATTCTTCCCTTTCATTTCTAATAGTGGATTTATAAAAAATTTCTTTAATTTTGCTTCTTTTTTTTTAAATCTAGTATATAGTCTTATTACGTTTTATATGGCTTTTCATTAACTTGTAACTTTATTTAATATTGTTATCCACTACTATTCTTTAATAGAATATAGATAAGTGTATAATTTATTTAATCATAAATTAAAATTTATTTTGTTTTAATATATTGCTCAAAATTTTTAAATTAATTGAATTTGTTAATAATATTTTTAATTGTTGTATATTTACTTTATTTTATTTTCTAAACTTATGATTTGTAAATATTCTCACATTATCTCTAATTTATTTTTATTATTTAATATTTTTAGATTTGAATTTAATTATCTAGACTTGAGTTACGTTGACTTATTCATATTATGACCTATCTTATCATAATATAAAAAAACTTTCTCATCTCAAATTTAGATAAGTTTTACCCTTTTTTCTCTATGATAAAAAATCTTAATTTTTATTTTTCTCTTTTTATTTATTATTTTTGCTATTATTTTATTCAAAACCTGATATTATTACATTATCATGTGGCTTTTTCTTAGCCTATTTGAATTTAATATCTATTTCTACCATATGCATTCCAATATATATACATAAAAATTAAAAATTATTTCAATAGTAACTTTGACTTTATTGTTCGTATTTCAAAATATGATTTTTCTTATCACATTTCAAAGAAAAAATCTCATCTCAAATTCAATTAGTTCTTATCATTCTATTTTCTTAATTGGTCCGCATTTTAAAAAAAAATAGGTTATGCTTTTAAACTTAAACTAAATGTACTCAATTAAAACATTAATCAAAGAAAGATAATTTATTAATTGTTTGAACACATCTATATTATATTAAAAGAGAGTAGTATGCATTGTGGTTAAAAGTTGTAGTAATATTTACGTATAAAATATTCATTTTCCCTATTTGTTAATATTAATATGAATATATTATTCTTGTTATTAACATATTTTATTGATTATTTAAATTTTTCTTACATTATAAATACTTTGTATATCTTGTGTAAGATTTTATTTTGCTGCTTGAATTTTTTTAATTTTACAGTCAATAAATATTTAATATCTTAAGTAAATTTTAGTTTTATTTTATATTTTAAGTTACTCCAAAGAATAAATAGTCATATCTTATCTCAATTACATACATAGTCATATCTTATTTCAATTTATGTCTTTTTATTTTTTTATTTTCTATCATAGTTTCTTAATTAATTTTTTACCTCCATATTTCTAGCTAATATATAAGAAAATTTATGAGTGGATCTATATATATATATATATATATATATATATATTAAATTTGTCTAAGATCTATTTAGATTATGAATAAGATTCATTCAACTACTTCCATTAATTATGTTTCTATTTATAATTTATAATTATTAATGTTGGCCTAAAATTGCCAAGTGACTTCATTTTAGCTTGCCACTTGGCTTAACCACTATGCATACTACTCTTCTTTAAATATAATATAGATATAGATATAGATTTACAGTTTTAATCGGTGTTTGTTTTGTTCTGCTCTTTAAAGATTAACAATGTTAAAAACAATTATCTACGAACTTTTTCTTCAAAAAAATTATCTGAAAATTATTATAACCTGTTCAAATTTGATAAATCTGTTGTCCTATCCTCTCAATACTATTTATTTACGCCGTCGGGTTACCAGCTTTTTCATAATTCTTTTCTTTCTTTCTTTATTAAATTTAAACGCATCTTATTATTTTTTTTGGCTCCTTTTTCATCTCTCCCCCAAAACCTGTTTAGTTGTCCTCTAGGATTTTTAGATTATAGGGGCGCATCACTAAAGAAATGAGGACAAAAGTATTAAGTGGGAATCAATCCCCTATTTTACCTCTAGTGTGAATGTTACATACTTACATCATTAATAAGAGCAGCCCGTTCTAAAAAGTGATGGGACATGATGAGTTGTTTTATCTGTCTCTAGGTGCGGATGAAAAATTTTATTTTGTTCCTCACACAACTGACATTAGTCGTGTGATGACTTTTTTTTGTCTTACAACTGTATGGTCGCAGAATTTTGTGGAACCAGATATGGGTCTACAAATATGTGAGACAAAAAAAGGCCTCACACAACTAGTGTAAGTTGTATGAGACACAAAATAAAATCACTCGTGCGGAGCGTAAACTCCAGGATAACAATTAGCAGATAGCTTTATATTAGTTAGTCGCATATTTTATTTTCATTCTTCCATTTTCTCAAACACAGAGAAAATACGTAGCACAATAACATCAAATTTCAAGCTTAAAAACTCAAAACAAAAATATAAAAAATCACTTCAGATGCAGACATGCAGATCAATAGAAATCTCAAAACAACAAATTAAAACTTAAAATGAAAACCTAGATCAAAATGAATTAAGGAAGAATGAGTTTCTCTTTCATTTTTAGCTAATTCTTGCGATTAGGTTGCATCGAAAAGATGCTTCTTCGGAGAACGAGGTGTTTATAATGGGAGGTCCAAATTTAATTGTTTAGTGCCTCTGAAATTTTTACGACAGCTGACAACAATTTCTGATTGAATACTTTGGTGGTAAGCTATAGAGGATAATTATATAGGATTAGGCGATGAAATAGAGGGACAAGTAGCTCCGATAAGTTTGTCTGTTTCTCAACACTATCTCAGATACTTTCTCCGACAACCCCTTAATAACCTCCAAAATTCTCATAAAATTTTCAACTACTCTATCACCGGAAAAAAATGACAGGTCGCCTACAATTTCCATTATTGATAATATATATAAGGAAACTTACACAAATATCCCAAATAAATCTCAACTTACCAACCTCTAGCCATTAATCATAACTTACCAAAACTAGCCAATAAAAATTGAAAAACCAAATAATAGAGTTCTTTCTCTCAAAGAATCACATGCAAAAATCACCTTCCATATTTTTAAGCGTGATCAGCAACACTAGATAGACGGAAAAAAAATTTCATAGATGAGGTAGCAAATAAGGTGATGAACTACAAAAAATATATTCAATATTCCAAAAATCTAAACAAAAAAGGAACTTTTTCAATGGGTATAGTTGAAATTCATTGAAAATATATAGATAAGTCAATATACAAAATTTGAGGAAGATTGGAGGTGATTTGGACTGGTTTTGCATCAAAATTCGTAATTAAATCGAGTTCAAAAAAGTCCTCTGCGACACATGTATCAAACATGTATCACGCATGTATCTCACACACAGGTATACATGGATATACATGTGATACACAATAGACACAAATATGATACATTGTGATACACAAATGATAAAGAGTGTGATACACATATCATTTTTTTCATGTTCAGTTTTTATCGAATTTTCAATTCAAACCACCTCAAAACTTCACCAAATCATCCCAAAACTGATATTCAAGCTCCTTAAGTTGTGCCCAATCTATTCTAATAACACCCACTCAAAACAAAGCAAAATTTGATATTTTTTTGCTACAAATAGCTAATTGGCTAATTTGACTAATATTAGTAATATTTTATCAATTGGCCAATTTTTGTAATGAGCTACCTATAAATGGACATAGCTGGTAATTTTCCTATAAATAATTGTATATCTAGAGTTGTCAATATGGGCGGGGCCGTGCTAGCCCAGCCCACGTGGGCTTTAGCAATTGACGAGCTGGGCCGACTAGCCCACCATTTTGATGAGCCTTATAATTAGGGGTGTAATCGAATCAAACCGAAAATCAAACCAAACCGACCAAAAAAAATGATTCTTTTTGTTTTAGTTTGGTTTTGGTTTTGAATTTTTAAAACCGATCAAATTTGGTTTAATTTTCGTTTTAATAAAAAAAATAACCGAAAAAAACTAAACCAAACCGACTATAGGAGTAGTTATTTCAAATTTATTATTACACCTATATATACGTATATTTTTATACAAAGTTTCAAAAATATTATGGTGAATGTTAGTCGTTTGAACTTTTAGTACAGTTCTTTATCTCTATATTCTAGTTTGATTGGTAGTTTTATTTTGTTAAGTGTAAAAATCCATTTCATGTAAAAAAAAAATATTTTTAATTGTGTCCTTAAATTATTCATCACTATTTGATTCAATTATCATCAATATATTTTAGTAAATAATAGATTTCTCAAAGGGTAATTAATTTGATAGTGTTACGTTAAAAATGTGGTCGCCGGAATATATGTTTGGTAGTGTATGTCTTATATTTAAGAAAAAATCGACAAATAACCGAAAAAACCAAAAAAAAAAATGACAAATACCCGACATAAACCGAATCGAGAAAAAACTGACTTAATTGGTTTGATTTGGTTCTAATATTTAAAAAACCGACTTACTTGGTTTGGTTTCTTTTTAGGAAAAAATTGATCCAAGTCGAACCATGAACACCCCTACTTATAATAATCAACTCACTTCATCCCTATGTGGGCTATGGGCCCCCACGAGCCGGCCCATTATTTTTTTAAAGTAATTTTATATTTTTTCTTTAAGGTCTAACCTGAAAAATGATAAATATTTAAAAGTTAAAAAGAAATATTGGAAAAATTTTACAAAACTTAAACTTAACTTTTTATATTGTTCCAATATATCACAATAAAGTGATAAACACTAAAAAAATAAAAGACAAGACTATATTTCATTTACTAAAAGTTAAAGTTCAAAACAAACTATTCAAGAGAACATCCAAGACGTTTATAGGATATCCAACACATCATCTTCATCAAACACATTTGAATCCGTTTGTGAGAAGGTTGTCTTAACATCTTCACTTTCATCTACATTTACAATTCATATGCAATATTAATTAGTTAAATATTAAGAACAATTTAAAAACTAATTAACCTTTTAAGACGTTGATCTTAATAAACTATAAGCTTGGGATACTCTTTTTGTTACTTTTAGTGTCATGTACATTTTATATTTATATTTTTTAAATACATATTTTTATTAGGCCCACAGGCCGGTCCAACCCAGCCTCAAGCAAGCCTCAGCAGCCACAAGCTTATTTTGGCCGGGGTTAAAAGCTTCGTTTTTAAATGGGCTCCAAAAATTCTAGCCCAATCCTACTAAATCACGAGCTAGGCTGGGCTGGCCCAACGGGCCAAGCTCATATTGATGGTGCTATGTATATCGTGTATATCACTCTATATCACGCACAGACTTTCTGCCAGACATATTTTCTACTAGTGTATATCAAAATGTATATCTTGCATATTTATTGTATATCATACATTCGACATGTATATCGCAATAATATGATATACACACAAGTATACATGATGATATACAGTAATATAAACCACCTTAAACACCTATTTTCACATATGATATGGCGCATCACCATCACAAAAATATTATAACTACCAATCAATCAATCCTAGCAACATAATATCATTTCAATCTGAGTAAAGAGAAGAAGAGGGAAGAAATTTAAATATGCCACTTCATATTAAAATTAATAGCAAATCAAATTCTTCGCACTCTCAATCCAATTAAAGGTTAACCAATTGATCCAAGCCATCTATTCATATTTTCCATCCAATGGAATAGTTACCAAAATTTCAGTCCAAATTCATAGAATAGTTACTATTCTTTGATTTAAGATTTAGAGTAAAAATTTTGGAGATGTCAACTTATATTGAAACACATAGGGGTGTACAAAGGAAACTGACAAATCGCACCAACCCGATAATTCGAGTCAAATCGAGAAAAAAAAAACCCGACTATGGTTTGGTTTGATTTGGTTTGGTGTTGGAAAAAAAAACCCGACCATAATTGGTTTGGTTTGGTTTGGGTTTAACTAAAGAAAGTCAAACCGAAACCAAACCAACCCTACATTACATATATAGAAATTTTAGATATATTTAATATATAAATATACTTATTGTGATGCAATTTATAAATATTTCTTAAACTTTTTCATAATTTTATCTTCTAAGGTATTATTTCAAGGTTGGATTTAGAACTTTTGAATGTTCCAATAAGTTTTATAGACATTAATATTAGTAATTTAAATAATGCTAACAAAAGTCAAAACCAAAATCAAATCAATATTAATGCTAACAAAAGACATTCAATTCAATACTACGAACGACAATGTATTGAATATCTATTTTTTGTTTTGCAATAATTAAGATAAAAGTGCATAACCTATTTATATTTTTCTTTAGCGTTTAGTCATGTAATTAATACTCCCTTATTAGTCTACTTATTTTAGCATGACTTAGTGCTTTTAGATTATGTTTATTTTTATTATGGCTTTCTAATTAGCAATATATATTTATATTACATAATTTATGGTCTTTATTGTCGAATATTTTAGGATAATGCCATGACACATCTCAAATTGTGTATTATTTTCTTGGAAAATACCTGATATAGTTGTATCTTACTAGGATTAAAGAAATATTTTGAGAACAAGTTGTATGTTTTGTGCTACGAAGATTTTACCGGAAAAAATCCGAAAAAACCCGAATAATCCGAAAACCCGAGAAAAACCGAGATTGAAAAACCCGAGTTTTATTGGTTTGATTTGGTCTTTAGTTTTAATAACGCGACACAATTGGTTTGGTTTGATAATTGCAAAATCCGAACCAACCCGACCTATGTACACCCCTAGAAGCACGGATAAACAATAACCATGAAAAAATAAATTAGAATTGGAATGCAGAACAAGCCTCAATACGCTAAAAATGAAGGCAAAAAAATAGCACAAGAATATCTTTATTATGGAGGGGATTTACATCAGCTATACCTACCTACTCAGTGGGGTCTTGCTACAAATGTATTTGTAACCTGATAAAATAGCTTATTTTCTTATAATAGGTTAAAGCTATATCATGAGATAGTTTTATGATTTCAGTCTTAACTATTTAAGCAATTCCAACTCATTGCATGCTAGTCAGATATTTCCATCCTTTCCTAATATCCGACGTAATGAAAAAAGAATAAGAAAATAATGATTTAGATAGTCACATCGAGTATATCACATTCATAACTATGTGCTCATTGTAAAAGAGCCATTCTTGCTTACCTCTAGTGAATGATTTATCTCTAAATATCAAGCAAATGTACCGGTCACAAAACCCCAATATATTGTTGAATTGTGTGGAATTCCCTGGCTGCCTCGTCCTCCCTGCAAACCAACACCGACGCTATTGTTACTCAAACCAAGTACATATTGAAATAATTATAAAGATCTTACTTTTAATGAAAAAACTTTAGTGGATTACAACGTAAATTTGAATTAGTATCCAATTTGAATCCAAAATTCTAATGTATGCCTCAAATATTATATTAAGAAATTTTAAAATTATAAAGAAAAAAGGCCCGCATTAGTCTAAATGAGAGAAACTGATAACTAGTAACAGGGAAGAAGGGGTGCGGGGGTGTTTGAGGAGGGGGGGGGGGGGTAGAGAGAGCAGGGGAAATTCACCACACTATGCGCAGGGGCAGAGCCTCTTCGTATGCTGATGCGATCCATCACAAGATAGCATCGACTGTTGCGAGGTGTACAAGCAGGCTCCGGGGTTCAGATCTCTGGGGGCATCATCAACTACTTCAGCAGGCTGATCTGATCCGACACTTGCCAGACATCCACCTTTGCAGCCCAAGTACTTTTGCATCGTCTCGCACTGGTTGAGCAATAAGAATTTGTTGGGAACACAAGATTGACCACTTGATTTGCACACTGAATTGCATGATTCGCCTTGTCTTCCTATCACAATATTTATACCAGCCAGTCTTGCTTCAGCTTGTGCACCAGAAGAACCAGAAGAATTAGATGGTATAGAGAAACAATGATGAAATTCACTGAGATAAGCGTTTTCATGAACCACACTCTCTGAATTGTGACGGCATCTTCCCATGCAAAAATCAAAAAGGCTTGAATAGGTCCCTGCTGTTACAGGCTTAGCTATCTTGACATTTAAAGCCAGGTCCTTTTGTGTCCTAGATGGATTCAGACAGCAAGAAACACAAAATTCATAGGAGTTGCAACACTGTGAAACAAGATTGCAACCGTGACAAGCAAATTGCTCTCTTTTTCCACGGCAGCAGCGAGAATGTGGATCAATGGACAGCACATCACAGACTTGACCCATATCATCAGCAATCAAAAATCTTCCTTGAACTGTAGTTCTACAGGTATATCTATCTTGAAGACTTACATCCTTCCTGATAGCGGATACTGGAGAAGAAATTTGAAGTATGAAGAATAGAAATACCAAGAAGGACAATGTTATCAATTTGATGGGAGTGATAACAGATGGAGATTTTGACATTTTTGCATTCAAATTGGAAGTGCCTGCTATGGACTCCCAAGTTGTGTCCAGTCGGGTTGCGTTAGAAACCCACTGAAATAGACCTACAATTGATAAGTATAAATTCGAGAGTCATCTTTAGTCATTATAAAAACAAAAGTGTCACTTGTCCCAAGAGGAAATAAACTATTTATGAAAAAGAACAAAGAACGGCGTCGTTTCAGTGTAACTACGACTACTAATAAGGATCACGCCAAGAAAATACAAAATTCTCAAGATAGTGGAAACCTTGTCACCTTAAAGCCTGCACATACTAAAACACTATCTCCTCCATGTTTGTCGGTTTCTGGCCTTCAAGCTAGGACTATGGGTGACTCTACTTCTCCATTCAAGAAAGTCTAGATTCAGAGAGAAGACACTGTATGTATCTCTTTTTCTTTTCCAATCAGATATGAAGTAAAGAAAATTGTTTTTAATCATTTGGGTGATCATATAATGCAGACATTTGATGCTTATGTAATTGGAAAAGAGGATGCTCCAGGAGTAGTTATATTACAATTTACAGGAGTGGTGGGGTGTTGGTTATGAGATTAAAAACCATGCTCAGAGGATTTTTCAATTTGATTCTGGCTACAAGCACTTATTCCAGGGTAGGATTGCTTTTTTCTTTTTCACACATGAACTTCTAGTCAAGGAACTGTGGGTGTCAAATGATGTAGCTGATGGTTAGTATGTGTTTTCCTTTTCTTTGTAAATTTCAGTTTGTACGGGGGGAAAAGTGGGGTTAGATGCAGAAGCACAACATTTGATGGACTGTCTTGATTGAGAAACAGCTTTCAAAGATATTCAGGCTTCTGTTTTGAGCCATTCTTTGTATAATGTCCACTATTCTTCAATAGCATATCTTTATTTCATCCTCCTCATGCATGGTACCTATTTGATTGCCTCAATTGAGTGAAGCTGGAACAATTTACGAGTATTTTGTTCCTCGAGTCAAGTTAAAAGAGATGTCTTGAGCAATCAAAAGCACTTTGTGAAATAGTTTTCCCAGTCTTATCGCATCTTGATTTAGCTATGCTTGAATATGCCAGACATCTTAACTCAGGGCCTTTTAAAGACTAAAATGGCACTCATCAGTCATCTGCTAAGCAAGTAAGTTACACTTTGTGCTTAGCAAGCCGTATGACTAGCTCACTAGTTGTGAGCTAATTAGGTAAGTAGCAGATCAACTCTCAGGTTTCAGTAGAACCTCGGCTTCCAGTCAAAGATTGATATATGTGTGAAAATAGAGTATAAATAAGGTTAGATATATATTACAGGACCTGCATTTCAAACTCAAAATTCTAGATCCACAGCTGAACTAGATCAATATTACTGGCTGGCGTCCAAGTGGAAGTTTTCTACGACATCTTCTATTACATTCTTGTCAAAAAGATCAGATCAAACAGGCATAGGTAGTTTGACACAATACAATGCTTCATATTATGTGGAACCTATTTTACTCGCTCTCCCTTTTGTTCCTATCATCTATGCACACTCCATTCTTCAAATGGCAGTCCAACACTACTAATTATACCAAGTAAATGCATATTGCGAAGGAAATTTTAGCTAAGCATACTATTCAAGGAACTTTGCCTGCTTTAGAAAGAGGCTGCAGTGTCACAACTGAGGTCCGCTAATTTCTTTTTCCTAAATTATTTAGATAGTACATTCTGATTTTTCTGTTGGGACAATTTAGTGTTCATCTTCATTACATGGCTCAATCACCCAAATTGTGAGCTCTTCTCAATTGACAAATTGTAAATACAGGAAATAAGGTTGTCAACTACAAAGAGAAAACTAGCAGCAGTCCATTTAGATCAAATAACAACATAATTTCACATTGCCCGATTAATACAAACCTAAAAAGCACAACCCTAATAAATTCAATTAACTCAATTTTTATTTCCGATAACATCAATGGAAGCACGTTTAAATTCAAAGAATTTTCCAACTTACCGGCATCAATTGTACTGCTGCTGCGGCTGTTGGCCGTGCGAGTTCTGTTCTTTAAGCTCCGCCCGAACCCATAATTCTTTTATTCTGAAAAATGGCGAGAAGTGGAGGGAGTGTTGGACCAGTGCAAAGCGTTTTTTCTGGAAACGGGGATCAACCTATTTGTTTTGAACTTGTTTTGTTACTTTATTTTTATTATTGTAGACAAAAAGTATTGGAAGAGTCATTAGTCAAATTTTTATGTCATAAAAAATGAAAATAGTATAAATTTAAAATCACAAAAGACATTCACATTTTATTAATCAAGTAAAAATAAAATAAACCAATAGTACAGTATTAATTTCTCTTGTTCCAAGTTTTATAAGAATTTTTTACGTTTTAAATTCCTGGGCATAATTCAAGGACTCGAATATTCCACTGTTAGTTCCTCCTTAATTAGATTGATTTTGATTATTATGAAGCAATAAATATATAAATAGGTTATTATAGAAGACTTAAGTTTATAAAAAGTATAGTGTAATAATAATTTGATATCGTTGTTAAACTGAACTAATAAGCTACTATAGAGAGGTAAAATATAAGATAAAAAATTAGTTAAAACATTTGTTTATTGTAATGTGTTAGGAGTATTATATATGGTAGAGGTGTGAGTGTAGGAAAAGATAAGATATTCTTCGTAAATATAAAATATACTGGGCATGTTAATCATTTTAATAGAAAAAAATTATCAGCACTTATGACTATACATGTAATTGTATAATTGTACTAAGTCAATTATACAATTAGTTACATTAGTTAGTATTAGTGCTGAGTCAGCATTAGTTAGTATTAGTTAGTGTTGATACGTTAGTTAGTAAAAATATCACATGTATATATACTGAACAGTACACAGTACATTCATTTTGAGATTCATTTTTACATTTTATCGGATTCTTCAGCATCTCTCTTTCTCTCTCCACGAGCTTCTTCTAGAAGCTTCAGAATCCTCCATTGAAGGAGGTCTGGAGCTCGGTTCTTTTCTAAAATCTCGACATGGTATCAGAGCAGAGGTTCTATTGACGACCACGCCCTCTCTCGTTCTGTTGTTCTCTAGTCACTAAGCGATCTAGGGTTTCTTTCCCTTCATCAGTCAGAATTTGGGGAAAACCTAAATCGGACACATGCAGTGACGATTTGTTGACAAATAGAAGAAATCTCAACCACGCAAGGATTAGTTCAACTGTTTTCACAAAATTTCTATGGCAATCACAGAGCAGACTGACGAAACGACCACGACGGCGACAACTCAGACGGTAATTGATGCTGGTAGCCCTCTCTACATATGTCACGTGCCCAAATACCCCGTCGTGATGGCGCCTATCACAGTACTAGGCCAGCCGAAAGAACACAAACCACATGGAAGATCTTTTTTAAAATTTACTCTTTCTCTAAACAGATTAAGTCTCAATTCTTTCATTTCAAAATATCAAGAGAAATAAGCGGAAACAAGTACGAAAATACAATCTACACAGCCCGAATCTGGTGTCACTAGTCATGAGCCACTAAGTACAGCTCAACACTGTCTGCTTAATACAAACTAAGTCTGAAATATAAAGTATTAGGATGGGAAGGAGAAGGGCAGGGCTGCGAACGCCGTGCAGCTACCTTGCTAACTCCGGAAGTACACAGAAGCTGCTGAAAGCTCAGAAATACCTGAATCTGCACACAAGGTGCAAGGAGTAATGTGAGTACGCTAACTCAGTAAGTAATAAAAGTAAATAAAGACTGAGCAGTAAGAAATCACGTAATCCACATAATAGCACCACAGCGGGTACAGTATGTTTCCAAAACAGGATACAAATCAAATCATCTCGTTAAGCTCCAATTTCAGTAAAATCCTTTGAAAAATAACTTTCTAGCAGTTTCAATAAAGGTTCAATGTAGTTTATAGTTAAAGTGTTGAAAATCGTAATCGGCCCCTCGGGTAAAATAATTCATAAATAGCCCTTCTGGCAAACCCCTCGGTCATTCAAATACATCATATAACATGAAACTCTCATTGGAAATAACAAACCAAATCAGGAATTTAATTCCAAGCATCTCGTAAAAATTCCAGTTTCAATGAAAGTTGTTCAAAATATTTGTTTAACATTTTCAATAGAGGTTCAGTATAAAGAGGAGTGAAAACAAGAATTCCATAAAAACAAGCTCCTTGGGCAAAGCATCACTCGTATACATGTATATATAGCCCCTCGGGCAAGCCTCTCAGTCACTCCTGACTCTACTCTCATCAATCAGCGCTCACACTCAGCACTCACGCCCAATAGGTACCATATAATAACCGTTGCGGCGTGCAGCCAGATCCATATATCGCTGCGGCATGCAGCCCGATCCATATATATAGTCGACTGCGCTCACTGGGGGTGTGCAGACTCCGGAGGGGCTCCTACAGCCCAAGCGCTATATCGCTGCGGCGTGCAGCCCGATCCATATACATATACATATACATATACATACATACATACATATATATATATATACATATACATACATACATACATACATATATATATATATATATATATATATATATATATATGTATATATTATATATATATATATATATATAGTCGCTTTGCGGCGTGCAGCCCGATCCATAGATTTATAATCCTCACAACCAGCCCTCGGCCTCTCTTCAGTCAGTCACCTTCACAAATCGAAGCTCGCCTCGGCCTCTCTCAGCCTCATACCTACAAGCTTAACTTGCGAGGGCTACCAGTAAAAGTAAGACAGGAGCGTGTTCAATAACCCAAAAGGTAGTCCATTTTATAAGATTCAAAATCTGAGATAAATAAGCTGAGTTATGAAAACAGTAAAACACAAATGATGAGTTAAGCAAATATTAAAGTCAAAACGGTTGAGAAATATAGGAAAAAGGCCCTAAGGGTCCAAACAGTTGGGCAGAGGCCCAAATTAATGCATCAAGCTCAAAACATGATAATACTTTCAAACACAATAGATCCAATTTAGTTTTCAGATATATACGCGACTCAATAGTGTAGACGGGACGGACTCACAAGTCACAATCCCCAACGGTGCAACGAACCACGCCACGTGCATTCCTAGGTGTGTGTGTACCTTCAAAGTAGCACAACGATGGATGAAAACCGGAATTTCATCACCCTTCAGATAACATTTATCATATTACTTTACCCTCAAATCGGACGAAATCCTACTCCGCATCGCCTTGCCTCTCGATCGGCCGTCACTCACCTGAATCTAGTCCAAAGATCAGATTCGATTACATATTTCAATATACGCTAAGGAACAAAGCCACCCGAAAATAATTCAAAATTAAATCAAGAATCGTCGAAATTGGCCAAACCGACCCGGGCCCATGTCTCGATTCAACGACAAAAATCCAAAAAAAAATCTTGCTCTCTCGCGGTCTCATTGATAAGCGTGTGATTTTAACATCATTTTATGCCCATACATGTCACTATGCTTTAATGTTGGAATGTCCATAAATATTAGACCCAGAATCGCTTACAAAGTGCGCTTGAATTATGCAGGTATTTGAGCGACAAGATACGAAAGTCAAAAAATCAGTCTGAAATGGAGTGAAACCTACTAAAGTGTTAAAAAATCATTGAAGTAGGGACAAAAGGACAGTGGGACCGCATTGAATTTGGGCTGCGCGGCGACGCGGAGAGATTCAGAGAGCATCCTTTAGGGGTTTCCATGCGGCGGCCAACGCCTTTTTCTACCGCGGTTCAGCGCTGGGTGTCCACGGGTCGCCGTTCATTGTTGTCGCGGTCGCGCCCAATTAGCCTACTGCGGTCCGCGCTACTCCACCCCTTTGTGCGTCCACGTCCCAGCTTCAGAAGTGGAATGATCGAAGCCAAGACCCTACGGCGGACCGCGCTGCATTTCAGCGCGGTCCGCGTAGCCCCGCAGGGGTATTTTTGTCCAGTTTTTCTGGCATAGTATAAATAGAATATTTTATTATTTCTAGGTCAAGTTTTAGATATCAGATAGCAAGCAGCACTCGTGAGACTCAAGTTTTAGCCTATTTTGGGCATTTTCATCTTTGTTTATCGTGGGATCTTGTAGATTAACATGTTTTAGTTAATTAATATGCTTGATTTTATACTACTACTTCTTCAATTTCTGTTGCTATTATGGCTAGCTAAACCCATTAGCTAGGGTTGTGGCTCAACCCTAGTGTGGGAATTAATGTGTGTTATTGTTTAATGCTTGAATGATGTTGCCGGTGTTTGATATTGTTGAAATGGGATTTTTGACCGCTTCCCGAATCTTTACCCATTTATTAGCATTGTAAATATTTGAGTTTAGCCCAATATCGCCATGTTTTAACTAATTTTTACTATTATTACTTTTTTTATTAACAAGAAATAAATATTAATATTTTAGTCATTCTTAATCTAAAAAAAAAATTACAAAATAGTACCTTATCTTTTATTTTATATAATCTTGAAAACACACAAAAAAAATAAGTTTTATGTTTTTATAGTTTAGTTCAATTAATTAAATTAGTCTTATATTTTTATATTTATAATTGTGTACTAATTTTAGAAGAAAGAATTAGATTTTAGGTTGGTTTATCCCGTTTTTATAAATCTTATAGTCCGTTTTTAGTCTTTGGCCAAAAGACCCTAAGCCACTAGTTCCTAGGCCCATACCCCCTAACCTTAATCCCCTACCCTATATAATACTATCTACACCACAAACACACCCTAGACTAAAAAATATACAATCAGGCGCAATACACAAAAAGGGAGACGGAAAATTTGAGCCGCAACAATGCAAAAAAGGGACCCCTTCCCCACTGTCTTCTTCCTGACGCAGAGACACAAACAGACCCTCCATGAACGTGATAGCTTCCTCATCTTCCTCATCTAGGGATCAGCCCGCTGAACTCCAAAGAAACCCGACCCCTGAAACTTCTCTGAAAGATTGAAGAAAAGAACAAAAAAACGGACCTAAGCTATAACAAATACAGATCTGGAACAGCCGCAATACACAAAAATAAAACGACCTTCCCGTTCTTCACCTTCTTCAATGCTTGAGGCCGTTAGGATCAGCCATGGACCGTCTTTGAGACCTTCTTCTCTAAATAAATTCCTAAGCAGCAGCCATAAACACACGACTTCAACCAGCAGCCGCTTCTTCTTCATCTCGTTTTTCCGGCGACCACCATTGAAACCGCAAACACATACCACCCTCTCACATATGCCGCTGACATAACTGGCCGGAAATACAGCAGAAAATAGTAAACAGAAACGTGAGAGATTTTCAGTTCAGTTCGTTCAGAGTCGTCGGTCGGGTTCCTGCGTGGGTTGATTTCATTTCCGGTTAGATGGAGAAAGGTTAATAACAGACTTTGTACAACTTTGGTCCACTACTTGTACCTATCCCAGGGCACTATGTATATATCAATTGATTGTTCTGAATATTGATATTGACCTTGTGTTCATTTTGTGTATGCTTGGCTCGGACTGTTTTGCTTCACTAGTTTAATTAGTAAAAGTTTGAAGTGACGCTGCTCTTTGTCATACCTGCTGGTGGCCTTCATGTTTCATTAATCTTTAAAGTTTTTGATAAATTTTGGTTGTTGATAAGATATTGATTCATGTCAGAATGAGGATCCTTTATCCGTATTGGCCTTTCCTTACAAATATGTTTTTCATTTTACTTGAATGTTATAATAGCAGTACGTTAAATATCATATGTTTTTTTGGTTTTGAAAGTTCAATTGAATAATGGGCCTTATTTTTTTAAAATCTCCTACGGCATGAATTTTGGGGGAGAAAAATGATATATGATTTCGTTTAAAATAATGGTACAATTTTTATGTTGAAGTTGCCGGATTCAGATTATAGCTAGTCTTCATGATTCAATTGTTAGCCTAATTCTATAATACATGCTTTACAATAGTCTCAAATTAGTTTTAAGAAGTAAATATGGACACCGTAGTTTGCCTTAGTTGAGTACAATCCTTTGAAATTAGAATCGAGGTGTGCCATTAGTTGAATTTTCCATGGCCCTCGCAAACTTGAAAGTGCGGAGTTGCTTTGGGCGCGTAATTTAAATTAACTTCCTTAAACTCGGGTGTGCATTTCGTGCAACCCAAATCCAAATTCCAAAACGTTGAATAAGAGGTGTCGAGGATCCGGGTGCATTTCATGTGACGTGATCCAAAAACACGCTCTTAAACGGCGTTCACTTTCATAAAAACTAATTAAAAGCGGTTAAACAATTTTTTTTTTAAAATTGCACTATAGGATGACATGAATTAAAATCAGATTTAAGCCAACTATGACAGTTGAGCGACCGTGCTAGAACCACGGAACTCGGGAGTGCCTAACCCCTTCTCCCGGGTTAACAGAATTTCTTACCCGGATTTCTGGTTCGCGACTGTTAAACAGAGTCAAACCCTTTCCTCGATTCGGGATTCAAACCGGTGACTTGGGACACCATAAATCTCCCAAGTGGCGACTCTGAACTTCTTAATAAACGAATCCCGTTTTGATTGTCCTTTAATTGGAAAAACTCCTTTTATTATACCCTTCACGGGGTGTAGTAGCAAGAAAGGAGGTGTGACAGCTCTGGCGACTCTGCTGGGGATGCGAACCTAGAATTTCGATTCAGAGTTCAAGAATTCGAGCTTAGTATAATTGTTATATTTGGCTTTATCTGATTTTTTACATGTTCCATGCTATATGTGCTAAATGTTTTACCGCTTTGATATTTGTTGAAACTGTATATATAAACTGTCGCGAATCTCTTCCTCTTTCTGAGTCTTCTACATCATGGAGAAGGGTGCACTTCGTGTAGCTTCTCTTCTGTTTAGAGTCATTCCCAATTTAGAACGAGGTTTGGATAAGTTGCTAAGCCGGCGGAGCTTCTGTATCCCTGGTACGCTGCCTCCCCCTCGGCTCGAGTTGTCCGCTCGGATAAGCCAGGTCTAGACCAATAAACCTAGGATTTAAACCTAGAAGAACAAAACCTCATGCCGGATCCCCAGTAGGACGTTTGTTTGCATCATGTGCATTTGACTTAGGGGACTCAACACAGGGGTTGGGTCCGTCTAGGACAGGTGACCTGAAATAAATTGACCATCCTGATGCATCTTACGTGCTACTTGCGCATTTATTTGCTCGAATTTGCATGTTGACCAGCTCGTCTAAATGAGTGAAAATTGAGAAAATAAGCAGTGTTAGGACTAAAGGAGGGTAACCATTTGTCTTGAAAAAAACCCCAATGCCCAAATAGTACCGAAATGTTGCTGGATTTTTGAAAAATGAAAAGAGAAAAAGAAATTGCTTGGAAAATAGAAAGAAAATTGTGGTTCAAAATAGTTTTGATTTTTGGCAAATTTGACCGAACTACGCGGGTCTAATTCTCACCGGATGTGAGATACGTAGGCAAACCTCATCGGTTCCGGCCCCACTTTTCAAACAAAAAAATCAACAAATATTTTCTTTTAGTTCCTTCATTAAAAATCTTGTTTTTCTAAAAAAAAAAAGAAGAGAAAAATAGTTTTTAAACTCACAAAAAAATGGTTTTCTTCTTTCTAATGTTTTCATGAAAAAAAAAACAATAAAAATCAAAATCCAAAAATACAGGTTTCCTTCATTTTGAAGTATTTTTCCAAAAATCCAAAAAAGAAACAAAAATCCAAAAATACTCTTTTCTTCTTTANAAATCTCCTACGGCATAGTAAGTTTTGGGAAGTAAAAATGATATATGATTTCGTTTAAAATAATGGTACAATTTTTATGTTGAAGTTGCCGGATTCAGATTATAGCTAGTCTTCATGATTCAATTGTTAGCCTAATTCTATAATGCATGCTTTACAATAGTCTCAAATTAGTTTTAAGAAGTAAATATGGACACCGTAGTTTGCTTTAGTTGAGTACAATCCTTTGAAATTAGAATCGAGGTGTGTCATTAGTTGAATTTTCCATCGCCCTCGCAAACTTGAAAGTGCGGAGTTGCTTTGGGCGCGTAATTTAAGTTAACTTCCTTAAACTCGGGTGTGCATTTCATGCGACCCAAATCCAAATCCCAAAACGTTGAATAAGATGTGTCAAGGATCCGGGTGCATTTCATGTGACGTGATCCAAAAACACGCTCTTAAACGGCGTTCACTTTCGTAATAATAATTAAAGCGGTAAATAATCTCAAAAATTGCATTATAGGCTGGAATGTGTATTAAAATCAGATTTTTAGCCAATTATAATAATTTAAGCGACCGTGCTAGAACCACGGGATCCGGAGGTGCCTAACACCTTCCCTCGGGTCAACAGAATTCCTTATTCAGAATTTCTGGTTCCCAGACTCCAATTGGGAAGTCGAATTTTTTCCTCGATTTGGGATTCAAAATTAAACCGGTGACTTGGGACACCAAAAGCCAATCTTGTCCCAAGTGGCGACTCTAAAATAAATAAATAATCCCATTTCGAATAATGTCACTTTAAATGGAAAAGCTCCCTTATACATTATCCTTCGGGGTAGGTGTGTAAAAAGGAGGTGTGACAGCTCTGGCGACTCTGCTGGGGACACGAACCCAGAATTTTGATTCAGGGTTCAAGAATTCGAGCTTAGTATAATTGTTATATTTGGCTTTATCTGATTTTTCTACACGTTCCATGCTATATGTGCTAAATGCTTTACCGCTTTGATATTATCTGAACTGTATATATAAACTGTGCCGAAACCCTTCTCTTCTCACCTCCGGGGATGTGCTTACTGGTTGAGACTCCCTATTCTGTTAGTGTCATACCTTGAAATAAGAAAGAGGCCGGACAAGTTACTAAGCCGGACGATCTCGCGGGTCCCCGGTACGTAGCCCCCTCCTCGACTCGAGTTGTCCGCTTGGGTACAC
>NW_017674496.1:0-13705 GCF_001879085.1 Nicotiana attenuata
ATTTGCAATATTAGTCCTCTTTTAAGATTTAATTGCATTTATATTCATAAAATCAGGTCATATATTTTTAAAGTGTTAATTATATATTATAAATCATTTTAGTGCTTTCAATTTATTCCCAGAAATTAATTTACTATTTTTCTATCATTTTAAAAGGGAAAATTGGCTATTTAAATAATAGCCTAATTACATTTCGATTATAGCCTAAAATCTGACCCCAATTTAAACCCAATTTCCCAATCCAATTCCGTCTTAAACCCGACCCCCGACCCAATTTAAATAACCCAACCCGGATCCCCTACCTAACCCTTTCAATCCTGGCCGTTGATCATTTAGATCAACGGCCAATATCAACCCTTTCCTTTTTAACCCTAAACGATCCCTTACCTTTCACTTTCTCACCAACACGCCGCCTCCTGAATCCCCTCTTACTCTCTCAACCTTCTCTGAAACCATAACACGAACCCTAGACCGCCGCCACTCAAACTACACCCTAATCTACCCTAAACCCTTCCTAATCCATGGCCTCCCATGGCCATTGGAGATCTGTGGTGGCCTCCCATGACTCTTGGGTGTTTGTTTCTGTGGTTTCATGGCCAGTCACCGGAGGAATCTGGTCCAGTCCTTGTTCGACTGCTGTTCATGGCTTTTCTCCGGTCATCCCTGACCTTTCTCCGGCCAGCCATGGCCGTTCGAGTCAGATCCTTGACTCTCCTGGTTAGATCGGTAACTTTCAAGGCCTTTCTCACCTTTTTTGGGTTTTACAAAACCTTGATTTTTAAGATCCTTTGATTTTCTTTCAGATCTACTTTAGATCTGTACTTGCTGTGAATGTCAAGTGTTTTTCTCGACAGTTCTTCAACTTTTCTTTCAAAACAACGTTTCGTTAAGGTTTTCCTTTAAGTTTTTCAAAAGATCTCTTCTCCAATTTTTAATGTTTTTTGTGATTCTGCTATGTTTTGCTCATGTTGTTCTTCTATCTGAGTCAGCGTGTTGAAAACACTAACTCCTTTTTGGGTCTCATTCGAATTTTGAAGCTGTTTGTTAGATGTGTACTGGTTTGATTAAGTTCTTGTTTGACTTATTTGTTTTACCATCTTTTTAACTCGATTATTGTTGAAAACCCTAGGTATTTGGGTCTGAAATTGTTTGTTTGAATGTATACTTGACTCAATTGAAATTTCTTGTTTCAGACTCTCTTTTCTTTACGTGACTTATCTGATTTTTACTATCTTTCAACTAGACTATGGCTGAAACCTTAATTTCTCAAAAGGGTTTCCTCACCTGTTACTGTGAGACCTTTACTTGTTTTGACTCTTTTCTTCTTTCAAAGACATGAACGAACCATCTGAGTTTAGAACACACACTTCACCCAAAACTCTCTCTCTTTTCACTGTTACTACTTGTGTTACTGCTTAGTCTAGCCGGCTGAAAACCACGGTTGCTGTGGAAATTTGCTTACTTTTCTTTCCGCACTTTGCTTCTTTCTGCACTTTGCTTCTTATTTTACACTTTTCTAATGTAATTCAGTACTTTGGTCTGTAATAAGTTATAACGAATATTGGGGTTGGTTAGTGAAAAGGGATGGGGTAATTGTGCATGATTTAAGGGTAGATATCCTGCCTATAGGATCTAATTAGTAAAGTTCTGCATGTTTACTTCCACACTTAGAAATCATGCCTATAGGGTCTAATGGCTATAATCAGACATCATGCCCACAAGTTAAAATCAGTTTCTAAATTAGATGTCATGTCTACAGGATTAAAATTAGTATTTTTTTTATAGAAATCATGCCTATAGAAATTTTTCTATGGCCAAAAAAATCCTGCCTATTCAATTAGATACCATGCCTATAGGATCTGAAACCAGTTTAGTTAAAATCGATTTGACTCGTACTATGTTGAATTAGTTTAAACAACTTACTCCTTTCATTAATGTGGTTTAGAAAGCATGCCTATAGGATCCAAATTACTCGTCTAAAACTATCACTGCTTTGCCATTTTTTGAATCAGTAATAGGTATCATGCTTATAGGGTATGATCAATACACACTTAGGCAAGCCTTAGGTAATAACGATAAAATTGAATCTGCCTTTGTTTAATTAGCAACTGCTGCAACCAGCAGGCAGGCCTAATTCGGACTTCCTATTTGTGTTCTGTAATAAATGAGGCTGCTTCAACAACTGAAATTCCCCTGTCTTAGTACTTTGAGTTCTGGCCCTAAATGTGTTTTAAGTCATGCTATTTATGTGCTTTACTTGAGGAGGTATATATGAGCATGTAGTTGTTTACATGTTTCCCCTAATATGCAGTCCTATGTGTTTTGAATGTTGCCTTAGTCTTTTTACCTTTAAAACCCAAAAGTCAGCCTAAAATCCTCCCGCTTATAGGAATAGTAGTCCTAAATTCCTCCGGGACTGATAGGAGTTAGACGGGTAATAGCATGCAATAGAGGTCGAGATCAATCCGCGCTTTAATACCTTAACGGGGTGGGAAGGGTAGATACGGATATAATGACTGCTGCGCTAATACCACGTGTAGCCCCTCTTTTGAGGAGTGATTACCGGGTATTGCATTGATGTGATCCATATTACAAATAAACCTAGGACCCCCTTTTTATATTCGCTGGCATGTTTGGTTATAACTCTTTCAAAAATTTGTTTTATTTTATCACTTACAAACATTCATGTTTTTAAAATCCCCTCTTATTTGAGCCTTGTTTGTTTACTTGTTAATTGCACAAATTCACAAAGAAACTATCTGGCCGGAAACCACACTAGTGGATCCTGAGGGGTGCCTAACACCTTCCCCTTACGATAATTTCAAGCCCTTACCCTATCTCTGGTTATCAAACAAACTTAGAATTGAACCTTATAGGTGTCCTAATGCACCTTAAACCATTAGGTGGCGACTCTTCAATTGCAAACCCCTTTCCCAAAAGGAAAGAGTTGTCCCAACCAAATGTCACCAACCCGATTTTCCGATGCAAAGAGGGAAAAAGGGGGCGCGACAGATGGCTCTGTCAATTTGATACGATAGTTCCATTATGACGATTTATGATGACGTTTTTTTTCTTATATATACGAAATCATTAGCCCTCTAAAACCTCATCTACTTTCCTTTGTCTTTACCTTCTTCCTCAAACCCTCTTAACGATCCTCTTCTTCTTCGTATAACTTCCTTCCTTCTTATTAAAAATGGCCTCCAAATCTTCAACCCTTCTACATCTTCAGCTCCTCCTCGTCGTACCATAATAGTCGACGACCTTCCTTCTACAATAGCGCCGGTGAGGAGTAGAAGAAGGGATAATAGGCTTCGTCAGAATTGACTCAACAGGTACGAAATTAACTCAATATGCATAGAATTAACTCATCAGTTACGAAATTCCAGCATTTACTCAGTCCTTACAATTCTTCCAAAAAGTGACGGATGAACTGAGTAAATGCTCATAGTAAACCCATAATACAAGGAGAATGGTTACCTAGAACTAGTCCTATAAATAGACACACTTTACCACTATTGTAATCGTCTAATTTTCTTCTCTACAATTATATACATTACATATTATAATTCATAGCAACTTGCTCCCAAGTTTGCTATAGTTCGGTTCTTCAAGCTTTGTTCGGCTCATCATCCAATCAAGGATCATCCAATAAGAATTATTTCTTCTCTACTTTTTTTTCAAATATATTTTCTATCATTGAATTCGTATTTGACTTTTCGATCATGTTGTATTAAAGAAAATTTATATCTTTCGAATCAAATCAGTTGCTTGTGGTCCATCATATAAAATTAATTGCTTTGGCCTTGAAAATTATTTTCTGGGTTAAACAATAGTGATGTCTATTTCTCTTCGTTGAGATTTTGACTTTCCCTTTACTGAAAAAGATAGTGATGGCCCTAAAATATCGTGGAGAGAAAGTACTAGGTGGTCTATATTCTGGGATTAGTACAAAGCATATAAGCGCGACGAGCAAAATGGTATTGCTTGTACCCCTATTCTTTACCTTTTGAAATCTGCTAATTCTTTTGTGCTTTTATGTTGACAAAATTGTTGTTATATATGTAGGTAGAAGAGTATAGTGGGCTTAAGCTGCAGCCACATTAGGCCATTGTTGGAGCTAATGCATTTTCTCATGAGAGTGGCATCCATCAGGTTTGCGTTATTTTGTCTAATTAGTAATTACCAAGTTTCGTGTTGTGCATTTTTTAGTGATATTGCTATTATTGTCACGACCCTAAACCCGGACCCGATCGTGATGGGGTCTCTCGTGAAGCCAAGTCCAGCCGACACACTTCCAATTCATTTTAAGCAATTAAAATAATAAATGTTAAGTCTTTAACATAATAAAATCCCAAAATAAGGTAAACAATACAGTTTTCGGAATAAAACACAACCCGACATCGGGGTGTCACCAGTCATGAGCATCTATAATAATACTACAAGTCTGAAAGGGTATATCCACTATTATATAACTAAACACAGAAGGAAATAAGATAGAGGGAGAATGCACTGGGCTGCGAATCGTCGGGCAGCTACCTAGTGAATCTCCGGAATCTGCTGGACAGCTCTCAACCCTCGCAGGCAGGACCTGTAGCGCCCGAATTTGCACAAAAGGGTGCACAGAGTAAAGTGAGTACTCCAACTCACTGAGTAATAACCATAAATGAAGACTGAGCAATAAAAATCACGTTAAACACAACAATAAGCTATATAAGGCAGAATAAAATCAGTAAATGCAATTAAACACTGTAATCTCATAAAGCACCTTTTAAGCAGTTAAACAAATAAAGGAAAAACAGCTAGAAAAGGTAACCCTCGGGCACAATAACAACCGAATCAGCCCCTCGGGCAATAACATAGAAACCAGCCCCTCGGGCTCTATCTCATATCGCAATGGGTACCCGCGCTCACTGGGGGTGTACAGACTCCGGGAGGGGCCCCTTACGGCCCAAGCGCAATATCAAGACATCTCGTGGCATAATCACATAGGCTCTCGGCCTTATATTAACAAGCCACCTCGTGGCGTACAATCTCAGGCCCTCGGCCTGATAATCATAATCAGTGTATCAACGCTGCGGCGTGTAGCCTGACCCAAAAGTATCCTCACAACACAGGCCCTCGGCCTTACTCAGTCAGAATCTCATAAGCCACTCGGGCAACAGTAGAACATGATGCTCAGCTCAAAATATCTTTTAAAATATCAATTAAGGTATTAAAACAGAGTGAACATGGCTGAGTTATGAAAACCGTAAAATATAGCATGACTTGTAGACATGTGATTTTTGACTCTCCCCAAGATTTTTCATATTTTAGCACGTAAATATTTAATTTAGGCCAAATATAGCTATTTCAACTAATTTTTACTCTTTTACTTTATTTTATTACAAGAAAACGAAAATTACAAAAAAATCGTTTCATTAAGGTTTTGTAGTCATTTTAATCTTGGAAAATACCAAAAATAGTTTTGTTTTAACAGTCAGTATTATTTTAATAGTTATTTTACTTAAGTAGGACTAATTAATAAATGAGATCGTATTTTAATTTCGCTCGGGGGGAAAGAATAAAACTTGGGCTCGAGCAACCCATTTTTAGGCCTAATTTTTGGACCTAGTCCATAATTACCAACCCCATAATTCCTAGGCCCATACCCCTAACCTAATTCCTACCCCTATATAATATTACCTAACACCTAAATATAGACCTACACTCAATTAAACATCAATCCGCCGTTTCTCCAGCAAAAAATACACAAAAAATACAAGACAAAAAAAGAAAGAGCTGACCTAATTACCTAGAAAAAAAGCTGACAAGCGCTATTTTTTAACCAAAGACCCCTCCCCCATCTTTTGGATCTTCTTCTTCAGAAAAGAAAGCCAAAATTCCACGGCTTCTTCCTAATCAAAAACGACCAAGGAACTAGACACTTGAAGCACCAGCAAACCCGCCGCTGTAACATTGGAAAACACACACCCCTCCACGATTCTGTTTCTTCTTCAACCAAAACGAACAACAAGCCCAGCCGTGACCCCTCCACAACTGCCATAACAGTTCCTTCTCTTCAAGGAACATGCCATCCGCCATTTGCATAAGAGACCACCATCAACAGCCACACACAGCAGTAGCCAATCTCCTCCCCTCTATTCTGTCACGAAAACACAACACTCACCTCCCTCTCGCCGAAAAACACTTACACACAGCCACACACACACGCACAGAACGGGAAAGGGACAGTAGCGAGCTCGTTGAATTTTTGTGAGCAAGAGAGGCACGTGAATCTGGTTTCAAGCTTCGCTTGGTTTATTACAGATATCGTCCATTCAATTTGTTTTGAAATCGCGATTGAGGTACCGTCGGAGGTGAGGTTGTTTGTCGAGGTCTTCGTACGTGGTCCGCGAGATCCAAAGGATCTGTTGATGTACATTTGAGGTCTAACTCTTGCTCTGTTCCTCTAATCTCTTTTATCTTGCTGCCTGATCTTATGAATGCATGGGGTCGAATTTGACCAACCACGTCCTACCGTCAACATGACCAACCACTGAATGTTTACGATACAATACGAAAGAACGACCCAGGGGTAAGAGGAGGAACGACCTCGACCTGTCATCGGCTTCGCCATAGAGTACACTTATTTTGTCATTCTCATGATTCAGCTTAGATCCCCTATTATATAAAGGGGATCCAAGCCTTGTAATAGACAGATAACTGATAATAGAAAAATTGATTCTCTCTCTCTCCGATCTTTATCTCTGTATCATTCTCTCTCTCTCTCTCTCTCTTTTATTATTACTTTTCCGATTATTGAAACGATCTTAGGGTTATTATCTTCGACTACGATTTACTCCTTCATCTCTTTGATTGATTTGCTTAAAAAGAGTTCAACATCTTTTGGGTCAAACAATTTGGCGCCGTCTGTGGGGATTTCTGTAATCGAAATCATAGTTCTCACCTGGGATATCAAAAGCAACGATCTCCATCCTTCGCACTGCATAGAAACCGGCGATGGCAGAGAAAAAGCAAGGTTGAAGGCGATAGAGAATTTCTCAAACAACCTCTTGGGCTCCCTCAACGAAGCCGGTAGAGAAGATACCGAGAATATAACACCAAGCGGTACACCGGAGGAGGAGATCTCGCCCTCTATACTCGAGGATCTGACGATCTTGCGCGAAAGAGGAACTTCGACGTCCACGGTGAAAGAAACACCATCAACAGTCAAGAAGCTGTTAGAGGAGTGGTTGACAAGTGCTCTAAACACCATGCTTGAAAAAACCCCTCACGGAAATATCGGAGATTCGTCGACGGCGGAAACCGCCACTGTCGCCGACAAGCCAAGAACTGTCCGAACAAACAACACCCGCACTACCACCGATGCAAGTGATGGAGCACTCGCGACTATCCTAAAGAAAATGGAAGAAATGGAAAACGAGATCAAAATGCTTCGTGACCAAATGAAAGAACACCAGGAAAGGGTTGACAAAATACCCGACGCCCCAAAGCTGCTGCCAAAATGTGATGTGGGAAGGTTTCTCAAGCAACCGTACAGTGAAGAAGCTGCTCCCCATCCCATCCCGAAAACCTTTAAAATGCCATCATACTTGAAAATATACGACGGGACCACGGATCCAGAAGATCATCTGATTCACTATGTCACCGCGGTAAAAGGCAACGACTTGTCAAAAGAACAAGTGCCATCCGAGCTGTTGAAAAAGTTCGGTGAAACTTTGATAGGAGGAGCGTTAACATGGTATTCGCAGCTACCAGCACGGTCGATATCAACATTCGAGGAGATGGCAGATAAATTCACTACCGCTCATGCAGGAGCAAAGAAGCTAGGGTCAACGACATCTTCGCCATCAGGCAAGCGGCGGGCGAGGAACTTCGGGACTTCCTGGCCCGATTTAACAGGGTAAGAATGGACTGCCAAATGTATCGGAAGGAATGGCGGTCGTAGCCTTCCAAAACGGGCTACGCAGAAGCGGGTCGAAGGCGACCAAGAAGTTACTCAACAGACTCATGAAGTACCCTCCCACCACATGGGAGGAGATCCATAATGCCTACTGCGCCGAAGTAAGAGCAGATGAAGACGATCTCAACGGTCCAACCCAGCGACTAACGTCAGTACAATCCGAGATAAGGAGAGATCGATGCAACGACGGACGAAGGGATCAGCTCCCGCGCTTCAACAGAGAAAGGCATCAGCCCTACGTTAGAACTCCTAATCCACCTCCCCCGAGGCATACAGACGCCGTGTCACGACATATCGCGCCCCTTCGAAACGAAAGAGGTATGCCCCCATTATTATCTGCTCATAACTTTTGTGTTTCCCCTTCAGAAATAGTGTACGCACTAGAGAAGCTGGGCACGAAGGTGCAATGGCCACAAAAGATGAAATCGGACCCAAGTGCAAGAAGGTCAAACGTCCTCTGCGAATTCCATCAGGAAAGAGGACACAAGACCGAAGACTGCATAGGTTTACGACAGGAGGTGGTCAGAATGCTGAACCAGGGATACCTGAAAGAACTGCTCAGCGATAAAGGAAAGGCTAACTTCGCCAGAGGGCGCGACCCATCTCAAGGACCACCCAGGCCACCGTCGCCGGCACGTACCATACAAATGATTATCGGTGGTGGCGACGACTCGGTGATCAACCACGTAAAGTTCACCACCACGCATAAGCTGAAGCGTACAATCGCTCACGAACGGTATGATGGCTTCGAAGATAGTATCACCTTCGAAAAGTCAGATACCGACGGTTTGTCTTTCCCTCATTAGGATGCTTTAGTCATAACATTACGCATAGCTGATACAGATGTGAAAAGAATCATGGTAGACGACGGAAGCGACGCGTGTATTATCCACCTGAGAGTTCTCATGCGAATGAAGCTCGAGGAAAAGATAATACCACGTTGCATAGCACTAACGGGTTTTAATAATGCAGTAGAGTGGACATCTGGAGAAATAGCACTGCCAGTACTGGCTGGGGGAGTCACGCTGGAAACTACCTTCCACTTCATGAACCAGGAAACTGCCTATAATGCTATCATAGGACGCCCATGGATACACTCCATGCGAGCCGTCCCCTCAAGCTTCTATCAGGTAATCAAGTTTCCCACCCCGTAGGGAATTTTCAGCATTCGAGGCGAGCCGCGTACCGCCCAGGAATGCTATAGGATCGCCCAAGATTGCACGCATACCAAACAGTTAAAAGGGGCAAGCGCGGAGGCATAGCAATCAGCCATGTCGGGAGCTAAAACCGACCCGCCTACAGAAGTCATTATAGATCCTGACGTCATAGAAGTTTGCAAGGCAACTATTGAAGATCTCGACCCGATACACCTAGATGACGCCGACAATACAAAAAAGGCTTATATCGGACACAACCTCTCCGAGCCAGGTAAGTATCGTGAATTTTTGACTAACAATGCCGATCTATTTGCCTTCTCGCACTCAGATATGCCGGGGATCCCGAAAGACATCGCCACTCATAGGTTGAATGTCGATCCGCTCTATCCGCCCGTGCGGCAGATGAGGAGGAAATTCAATGCCGCAATCAACGAGGCGGTCAGTGAAGAAGTGGACAAATTACTGGCCAACGGCTCCATCAGAGAATCGAAATACCCCCAATGGGTCGCTAATGTGGTCATGGTCAAAAAGAAAAACGGCAAGTGGAGAATGTGCGTGGACTTCACCGATCTGAACAAGGCATGTCCAAAAGATTCCTTTCCATTGCCCCATATCGACCAGTTGATCGATGCAACAGCGGGACACGAACTGCTAAGTTTCTTGGACGCCTACTCCGGTTACAACCAAATCCTAATGGCCGAGGAGGATCAAGAGAAAACAACTTTCATCACCCACCAAGGGACTTACTGCTATAATGTGATGCCATTCAGACTCAAGAATGCGGGGGCCATATACTAGAGGTTAGTTACCAAGATGTTCAAGGAACAGCTCGGCAAAACCATGGAGGTCTATATCAATGACATGCTGGTGAAATCGACCAAGAAAGAAGACCATATCGGTCATTTGAAAGAAGCCTTTCGAGATATTGAAGCAGTACAGGATGAAACTGAATCTGGAAAAATGCGCCTTCGGTGTAGCCTCAGGAAAATTTCTGGGTTTCCTTGTGTCACAACGAGGCATCGAGGTCAACCCGGATCAGATCAAGGCCATAGACTCAATACCTGAGGTACTGAACAGCAAGAAACAAGTACAGAAGCTGACAGGACGAATAGCCGCCCTATCAAGGTTCATTTCACGATTCTCGGACAGGTGCCACAAGTTCTTCAATGTACTAAGAAAAGACCATGGACTACAATGGAACGAAGAGTGCATCGACGCCCTGAGGAAACTGAAAGCATACTTGTCCTCACCACCAATACTCGTCAAGGCAGACCCAGGCGAAAGTCTGCTCGTATACCTAGCGGTATCTGAAGTCGCCGTCAGCGCAGTCCTGGTCCGCGAAAATAAAGGTACACAATCCCCCATTTACTATATCAGCAAAACCTTAATAGATGCCGAAACAAGGTACCCACACCTTGAAAAACTGGCTCTGGCACTAGTCGTAGCTTCGCGAAAGCTTAGACCCTACTTTCAATGTCACCCCATAAAGGTAATAACAACATTTCCCCTAAGGGGCATCCTGCATAAGCCTGAGCTCTCAGGCAGACTCGCCAAATGGGCCATAGAGCTCAGCGAGCACGACATAACGTATCACCCGCGAACTGCTATCAAGTCGCAGGTACTCGCCGACTTTGTCGCCGATTTCAGTGCGGAAATTTTGCCGGAAGCGGAACAAGAGGCCCTTCGTGCCTCCACTCTTACCGACCTTTGGACCCTCTATACTGACGGAGCCTCGAATGCCTCGGGATCGGGACTGGGACTCGTCCTCGAAGTCCCTACAAGCGAAGTAATTCGCCAGTCCATACGATGTCCCGAGATGACTAACAACGAGGCCGAGTACGAGGCTGTGGTTGCAGGTATGAAGTTAGCACTCAAATACGGAGCCCGACGACTCATCCTCCACTGCGACTCTCAACTCATCGTAAATCAAGTCACCGGGACTTTCCAAATTAAAGAACAAAGACTACAAAAGTATCATCAGAGATCCACAAGCTGATGCCAGAATTCGACGAATGCTGCCTCGAGCAGATACCTAGGGCACAAAACATTGAAGCAGACGGCCTAGCCAAGCTAGCCGCAGCCACCAAGAATATCAACAAAGGAAACGTGGTCACTCTCCTCCATTCAGCCATAGATCACGCCGAGGTATTCTCCTTGAACTTAACCTGGGACTGGCGCAACCGCTTTGTATCTTATCTGCAGGACGAAACACTCCCTCAAGACAAAAAAGAAGCCAAGAAACTCCGAGTGCAAGCTGGCCGATACAGCCTGGTAAATCATGACCTCTACAAAAGAACGTTCGGCGGCCCACTCGCTAAATGCCTCGGACCCCACCAAACAAGAAAAGTATTGGAGGAGGTGCACGAGGGCCATTGCGGCGCCCACACTGGTAACCGTGCCCTCGTCCGATGCCTCATCCGCGCCGGCTATTACTGGCCTACTATGAAAAAAGAAGCAGCAGACTACGTCTGGAGATGCGAGCAGTGTCAAAAAAACGCCCCCATGATACATCAAGCGGGAGAACTCCTCCATTCAGTCACTTCGCCATGGCCCTTCATAAAATGGGGGATGGACATAATCGGCCCCCTGCCGGCTGGACGAGGAAAGGTACGTTTCCTTTTAGTTCTAACTGACTATTTCTCTAAATGGGTGGAAGCAGGTGCGTACGCCCAAATACGCGAACAGGAGGTCATCGCTTTTATATGGAAAAATGTTATATGCCGCTTCGGTATCCCAAAAGAAATCAGCTGCGACAATGGGCCTCAGTTCGTCGGAAAGAAAACGACCGAGTTCTTCGAAAAATGGCACATCAAGCGGATACTCTCCACTCCATACCACCCAGCCGCCAACGGTCAAGCCGAATCTTCCAACAAAGTAATATTGAACATATTGAAAAAGAAGCTCGAGGAAGCTAAAGGGTTATGGCCCGAATTACTGCCTGAAGTACTATGGGCATACCGAACAACGCCAAAATCCAGCACGGGAGAAACGCCATATTCACTGGTCTACGGGACCGATGCAGTCATACCCGTCGAGATCGGGGAGCCAAGCCTGAGATACTCCCATGACAGCGGGGCGGGTAACGACGAAAATAGGTTACAAGACCTAGATGAAGTCGAAGAGCGGAGAGACATGGCCCATATAAGAATGATAGCCCAGAAACAGCAGATAGAGAGATACTACAATAGAAAAGCCAAAGTAAGATCACTCAAAGTTGGCGACTACGTCCTCAAGGCCAAAACACTGGCATCGAAAGACCCAAACGAGGGAAAATTGGGAACCAACTGGTATGGACCGTATAAAATCACAGCAGCTGCAAATAAATGAGCGTTCCAACTGGAAACAATGGAAGGAAAATCACTCCAAAACAACTGGAACGTCGCCACCTCAAATACTTCCACTTCTGAGAGGTGTCTCCTAAGCCGNAAGAAGGGGTACACATAGAAGGCACAATAGCCCGGCCTGTGAACGTCAATGTGATCCTCCCCCGCCGGAACCATCTCTACGTAAGCTGGAATGCCGTATTTTGCGTGGAGGTCATCCAAATGGTTCTGTCCCGTCTCAGAACGCACTGGAATCGGAATTGCGGAATCCTTGTTGAAATCACACCGAGGCGAAGAGTGCCTCGGTAACAAAGCTTCTACTGTCAGAGGACTGACATCCTCTTCCGCTTCCACCTCCCCACCATCAGAGGAGGGCGGCACATTCAACGGAGCTACCTCAGGAACCCGTTACCTTTGGTTACGGCGAGATTTGGTCGATATTTCGTTTCGAAAACGAATCACGCGAAACGAAATAGAGGAAGAAGAAAAAGTACCCTCGGACGAAGNAGAAATGAGGAAGAAGAAAAATCCCTGGACAAGAACGAAATGTGCAGGAACGCGAAAATCAATAGAAGAGGGCTGTGAAAGTTCTCAGGAATGACCAAAGTTCTTCAAGAAAATTAAAACCTTCCCTATTTATAAGGTTGGGTGGCGCCAGAATCGAGGCGTCAGATTTCAAATCGCCGCGGGAAACCAAGTGCAAAAGCGTCAATTCTCTTCCGCCTCGAGAATACGCGTAATGATGACATATACGGACGCTGACGTCACCCAAGGCAGAGTGTCGTACTTCAACGTTCTGACAGGAATGATTGTCGTCTCCCTCCAGTCACATCGAATCAAGTCAAAAATTCAAACTCTCCCTGACGGATACGTTAATTCCGCCCATCGAGGACGCATCTCGTTGCAACCTCGACGAACGGAGGGACTAACTGTATGGGGTCGAATTTGACCAACCACGTCCTACCGTCAGCAGGACCAACCACTGAATGTTTACGATACAATACGAAGGAACGACCCAGGGGTAAGAGGAGGAACAACCTCGACCTGTCATCGGCTCTGCCATAGAGTACACTGATTTTGTCGTTCTCATGATTCATCTTAGATCCCCTATTAAATAAAGGGGATCCGAGCCTTGTAATAGACAGATAACTGATAATAGAAAAACTGATTCTCTCTCTCTCCGATCTTTATCTCTGTATCATTCTCTCTCTCTCTCTCTCTTATTTTATTACTTACTTCGTTCCGTAATTTAAACGTTA
>NW_017674496.1:15996-32572 GCF_001879085.1 Nicotiana attenuata
CTCTAAAAAATAGTTACCCTTCTTTACTGAAAGTCTTTACATAATGGAAAAAGATAAAGAAAATCAAAAGATAAAATCTGTAAATACGGGTTTCCTTAATTTTGAAAGTGTTTTACCAAAAATTAAAAAACATAAAAATAAAGATTAAAAAAGGGAATTTTTTTTCTTCTTTAAAAGTATTTCTTTCATAAATATCAACAAAAAAATTTGAAAAATTGTAGTCCAAAAATATTTTTGCTTTTCTTTAGAAGTACTTTTGTAAATAAATAAAAAGCTCAGAAATTCAAAATATTTTCTTAAAAGTTCCTCTTTCGAAAATTAAGGAGGCAACATCCAAAAGCCCAAAAATATTTTCTTTCTTCTTTAGAAAACGAGAAAACAAATGAAAATTCAAACAAAAATATTTTTCTTTTACTTTTGAAGTTCCCAAAGATCGAATCAAAAGAAAAGAAATTTTTAAGAAGTCTTTCTTTCTAAAAAAAATAAAAAAAAAGTCAAATTCAAAAATCCAAAAAATATTTCTTTTCTTCTTTTAAAGCATTTCTTTCGAAAATTCCAAAAAGAGAAAAAGAAAAAGAAAAAGAAAAAGAATCAAAAATCAAAAATATTTTTTCTTTTGCCTTAAAGCTTTCATGGTCTGAGTTTTACAAAAAATAAAAAAAAAAGAGTTAGTTTACTTACTCCATTCCTAATCTCCCCGGACTACGCAAGGTCTGATTCATGCGGGGTCATGATACGTAGGCAATCCCCATTGAATTCGATTATAGCCATAGAATTAATTGAGTGAAGAATAAACTGGAAAAAAAAGAGAGAGAAAACGACAAGAAATAAATGAGTGACAAACAAAAGAGAAAAAGAGAGTGCCAAAAATAAAAGAGCGGCAAAAACGTGATGAAAAAAAAATCGAGAGTGATTAAAGAGAGGCAGAAATGAAGAAAAGAGGTACAGAATGAAAAGGGCTAGTTAAGGTCGGGATGAAACATGCAACCGTTCACACACACGGTAGAAGCGTTTAACTGTTAGGTACATTACATCCCAACGTGCGATTTCCTATATGTTAAATGTTTCAAAACTAACAAGGTTGTCGGATGTGCAAACTAGCAGAGGCTTTGGTGGTCGGTTTTGTTGGTAGTCTAGCCTCCCTTCCTTCACAAGATGCAAAGGCACAAATGGCCTCCGCAAGCAATCTACCAATCATAGGTCCTGAGAATAGCCCGGCATCGGCTATTCTGCAGCTAGATTCAGTAGCTGCTGAAGAGAATAAGATGTTGCGTCTCTGCATATGGGAAATGTGGGACGCCTAGTCTAATGGTAGGGAACCGCCAAGTGCAATCCCTGGGTTCCCTGAATTGATCCCCAGGTCAGGTGAGGTTACCAATGCCCCTGTGCCCAACCCGCTCATCCCATGCGGGCACCCTCCAATGCCCTCCAATGATCCTAGCATGCTTTCTGTGGTTCGCCCCCAGGCACCGGCTTCAAGGGCACCGCCTCCAATGTTCATCTTTAAGGGTCCACAGCTTCAACCAGAAATAACATATGTGACCCCGTACTCTTTCACTCAACCTCCGCAATATGATCTCTCGGTGAAGCAAGAAAAGATTGTTGAAAATCCGGAGCAAGAGGAAATTGCTCGGAAGATGAAGAGCCTGGAACAAATCCTGAAAAACATGCAAGGTCTGAGTGGCCAAAAGAGTGTCTCATACTCTGACCTCTGCATGTTTCCCCATGTCCACTTGCCAGCTAGCTTCAAGATGCCAAAATTTGAAAAGTACGACTGGCATGGAGACCCGGTCGCTCATCTGAAACAATATTGTAACCAGTTGAGGGGTGCTGGTGGAAAAGAGGAGCTGCTAATGGCCTATTTTGGGGAAAGCCTCACCAGAATCGCTTCTGAGTTGTATACGGATCAAGAAATTACTCATTGGCATGTGTGGGACGATATGGCTCGAGATTTTGTCTACCAGTTCCAATATAATGTGGACATCGCTCCCGACAGGAACTCCTTGTCCAATTTGAAAAAGAAAATCGCGGAAAGCTTCCGCGAATATGCTGTCAAATGGCGTGAGCAAGATGCCAGGGTAAAGCCTCCAATGGACGAATCTGAAATGGTCACGGTCTTCCCTGCAGGCCCAAAAGGTTGATTACTTCCAGAACATGATGTCTGTTGTGGGTAAGCCGTTCACTGAGGCTATCAAAATTGGGGAAATGGTTGAAAACGGTTTAAAAACAGGGCGAATCTTGAGTCATGCTGCCTTTAAGGCCACATCACAGGCTGCTCGGAATGGTTCGGAGGGTTTGATGAACAGAAATGGGGTTGAAGAGGGAGCTATGATGATTTCAAACTCGAGGGGGACCCGCAGGTCATTAAGCCAATCATATGTCCCCCCTATGGTCCCAACACACTATTATCCCCTTCAAGATGATGCTTATGCCGTGGCACCGCCTCCCTATGCGGTAATGAACGTGCAACCCTACCCGTGGCCACATCATTATCAACAAAACAGAGCTCCACCTCCCAGAAATGCCCATCCTTACCACGCTCCATATAATCCCCAACCGAATGATCCCCAATACAATCCTCTCCCAAGAGAGCCTTTCAGAAAGAATCAGTTCACCCCTATTGGTGAATCGTATTCAAGCTTGTTCCAAAAGCTAATTGGGCTAAATCTATTGCAGCCAGTGGCCCCGAACCAGCCAAACCCCGAGTCCCCCTCGTACCGAGATGATGCTAGATGTGAATACCACTCTGGAGCAGTGGGACACAGTACGGAAGACTGTTGGACCCTCAAAAGGGCAGTTGAAAATTTGATTGAAGCTGAAAGAATCGTTTTTCGGGATGAAGAAGCTCCTGATGTGATGAACAATATGTTGCCTGCCCACAACATTGGGCCAATAGTCGGAATGATTTGTGACGATGAGGAATTTGATCCGGCACTGAAGGCCATTGTAGCCATTGCCGAGACAGAAGAAAAGCCAAAAATGGTCGCCAAGCATGAAAGTTCACCAATCAGACGGGAGTCGCGGTAGCCAGTCTTGCTATCCTTTCTGCGTCCAGATTATCTCAGGGCGTGATCCGGATGTTTTACTTTATTCTCTTACTTTCCGATGTAAACCCTTCTATCTTAAAAAATTGAAAAAAAATCAAAAATCAAAAAAAAAATCAAATGAAATTCATATTTCATTGTCCAGGAATGTCTCTTTTCTTGTCATTTGTCTTTCTTATTCTTTTTTTAGTTCTGTTAAATGCAGATTTCAATAACATGACATGCTTGCGGACTTCATGCCCAGATCCTAAAAGCCGTCAGACCTCGAAATAATGAATCAAGGATTAGATCGCAATGAAGATAAAGTTTAAGGAAATAAAACAAAGATTTGGAATAACTGAAGGAAAACTGGTTCCCGGATTGGAAAGGTCCATACATTGCAACAAGAGTACTGCCAAATAAGTGCGTTGTACTTGGGACGCGTTGAAGGAAATGTCCCTGAAATAACTGTCAATGCAAATACAGTCAAAAGGTACTATGTTGGATCCTTTATATAGCATTAATGTTCTTCGGTTGGGATTAAGAAGGCTTTTATTCTCGCTACCCAAACACTGCCAACCATTTGCAAACGTTTTGAGCTGGTTACTTTTCTTTGATTACCCTCTTTGGAATCTGAAAGTGTTACTGAAAATGAAAAGAAAAAAAAGGGGAAGAAAAGACAAAGAAAATGAAAAAAAAAAAGAAGAGAGAGAAGTGGAAAAGGAAATGAAAAGACAGAGAGAGAGAAAAAAAAGCAAAACAGAGAAAAACAAAAGAAAATCAAAACCAAAGTTTCCCTGAACTACGTTCGGCTTGATTCCGAAAGGATACGTAGGAAGCCTCTCTGGGGTTCAGTCACAGCAAAATAAAAATCCAAATCCCTCAAAAAGTGAAACCGGGGCAGATGTTATAATGGTTCGGCGATGATCCCGCCCAAAAGGTTCCAAAGTTGTAAATCAATCCAATTCCTTTTTTTACCCAAACACTGTTCAAGTCCTTCCGATCAATCGGTGAGAATGTTCAAGGACCGAAGAATACAGTTACTTGGATCCGATACAGTCAAAATGAGAGAAACAAAATGAGAGAGTCTTATTGGTGAAAACCCACACGGACACCGTGAGGCAATAGTAAGCAAAGAAATCAAAATGAGAGAGTCTTGTTAGTGAAAACTCGCAAAGAGCACTATAAGGCGATGGTGAGAGGAGAAATGAGAGAGGTCAGCTCGTGAAAGCCCACAAAGGGCGTCCCTGATCGAAAAGAGGATCCTCATAGCCATCGGCATCGACAGAGTCCTGGCAAGGTTCTTGATTTTGAGGCAAAAGTTGTGATGAATTTCTGAGAGTCGGACGGTTTACACGGATCAGGCATCCTGTCCAAAAGGCATGTCATGTTCATTGAAGTCCGCATGTGCTCCGGATAAGTCTTTCTTTCCTTTCCCCGAAAGGGACACATCTTGTTTAATCTCATTCTCCATTCCATTGCTTGTTTTTCTTTGAATCCCTTTAGGTCTAACTCCATTCTGAAACTAAGACAAAGAAAGGATGGTAAGAATGATGTACATGGATCTCATTTGATACAAGCTAATATACAAAAAGGCACCCAACCTCGTCAGGGGCATCAAGTCGACCTCGACCGGCCATGGCGGCTGATGTTTTGAAATTGAAAAACTCCTGAAAGAAAGGAAATCAAAGTCAAATGCCCACAAAGGAAAAATGAAGTTAAAAATGTTAAGTTCCACATGGCTAACTGTCTTGGCAAAGGTTTGAAAAGTGAAAGTGCCTTAAATGCTCTGAAATTGAAGTTGGAAGAAACAATCCATAAATGAAAGGCCTATGAAGGCGAAACAAAGTTGGAAAAGGTTAAATCACACGCAACTAGTTGTTGCAGCAAGTTTGAGGAGCCAAAAAGTTCCCAAATGATCCGAAAAAAATGAAAAAAATAAAAGAAAATGAAGTCAGAAAGGAAAGGCCTACAAAGGCAAATTAAAGTCGAAAAGGTTGAGTTCCATCGACCAACCGTCGTGGCAAAGTCTGGAAAAACCAGAGGTTCTCCAGGGCCTGAAATGAAATCGGTCCTCAAGGAACAAACAGTTGCAGTTGAGATCTTCATCAAAGAAGCCAGGCCGAGATCGAATGATTGAAACAATCAAGGCCACAAAACAAACCACCGGTTCAAACTAACAATTGTTCTTTGTTTGAAAACATGAAATAGGTGCAATTCAAAGCAACCTTGCAAGAAGCAGGTGCAGCCAAAAGAAATTGCGCAAGGGCTAAAGAACAGCTTTGCAGCAACGATCCATAAAGGGAAGTCCCCTCTAAATTATTTCCTGCATTTACTCACTCCATGAAATAAAAAAAAAAGATAAGAAGAAAAATTAAAAAAAAAGTAGCTTGGGACCTCCAATCTCTATTTTTTTACGTTTCTCCAACATAGGGTCTCACTCCCTAGTTGAGATTACTTTAGATATAGGGTCTCCACACCCTAGTCGCCTTTTGCCAACATAGGGTCTCCACTCCCTAGTTGTGATTATTTTTAGACATAGGGTCTCCACTCCCTAGTCGCCTTTTGCCAACATAGGATCTCCACTCCCTAGTTGAGATTATTTTAGACATAGGTCTCCACTCCCTAGTCGCCTTTTGCCAACATAGGGTCTCCACTCCCTAGTTGAGATTTTAGACATAGGGTCTCCACTCCCTAGTCGCCTTTTGCCAACATAGGGCCTCCACTCCCTAATTGAGATTATTTTAGACATAGGGTCTCCACTCCCTAGTCGCCTTTTGCCAACATAGGGTCTCCACTCCCTAGTTGAGATTCTTTTAGACATAGGGTCTCCACTCCCTAGTCGCCTTTTGTCAACATGGGGTCTCCACTCCCTAGTTGAGATTTAGACATAGGGTCTCCACTCCCTAGTTGCCTTTTGCAAACATAGAGTCTCCACTCCGTAGTTGAGATTTTAGACATAAGGTCTCCACTCCCTAGTCGCGTTCTTCCAACATAATGTCTCCACTCCCTAGTTGAGATTTTAGACATAGGGTCTCCACTCCCTACTCGCCTTTTGCCAACATAGGGTCTCCACACCCTAGTTGAGATTATTTTTAGACATAGGGTCTCCACTCCCTAGTCGCCTTTTGCCAACATAGGGTCTCCAATCCCTAGTTGAGATTATTTTTAGACATAGGGTCTCCACTCCCTAGTTGAGATTTTAGACATAGGGTCTCCACTCCCTACTCGCCTTTTGCCAACATAGGGTCTCCACACCCTAGTTGAGATCTTAGACATAGGGTCTCCACTCCCTAGTCGCCTTTTGCCAACATAGGGTCTCCACTCCCTAGTTGAGATTATAGACATAGGGTCTCCACTCCCTAGTCGCCTTTTTTGCCAACATAATGTCTCCACTCCCTAGTTGAGATTTTAGACATAGGGTCTCCACTCCCTAGTCGCCTTTTGCCAACATAGGGTCTCCACTCCCTAGTTGAGATTATTTTAGACATAGGGTCTCCACTCCATAGTCGCCTTTTGCCAACATAAGGTCTCCACTCCCTAGTTGAGATTATTTTAGACATAGGGTCACCACTCCCTAGTCGCCTTTTGCCAACATAGGGTCTCCATTCCCTAATTGAGATTTTAGACATACGGTCTCCACTCCCTAGTCGCCTTTTGCAAACATAGGGTCTCCACTCCCTAGTTGAGATTTTAGACATAGGGTCTCCACTCCCTAGTCGCCTTTTGCCAACATAGGGTCTCAACTCCCTAGTTGAGATTTTAGACATAGGGTCTCCACTCCCTAGTCGCATTTTTACAATATAGGGTCTCCAATCCCTAGTTGAGATCATTTTAGACATAGGGTCTCCACTCCCTAGTCGCCTTTTGCCAGCATAGGGTCTCCAATCCCTAGTTGAGATAATTTTAGACATAGGGTCTCCACTCCCTAGTCGCCTTTTGCCAACATAGGGTCTCCACTCCCTAGTTGAGTTTAATTTTAGACATAGGGTCTCCACTCCCTAGTCGCCTTTTGCCAACATAGGGTCTCCAATCCCTAGTTGAGATTATTTTAGACATAGGGTCTCCACTCCCTAGTCGCCTTTTGCAAACATAGGGTCTCCACTCCCTAGTTGAGATTTTTGACATAGGGTCTCCACTCCCTACTCGCCTATTGCCAAAATAGGGTCTCCACACCCTAGTTGAGATCTTAGACATAGGGTCTCCACTCCCTAGTTGCCTTTTGCAAACATAGAGTCTCCACTCCCTTATTAAGATTTTAGACATAAGGTCTCCACTCCCTAGTCGCGTTCTTCCAACATAATGTCTCCACTCCCTACTCGCCTTTTGCCAACATAGGGTCTCCACACCCTAGTTGAGATCTTAGACATAGGGTCTCCANCGCTTTCAACATAGGTCTCCACTACCTAGTTGATTTATTTACTCATAGGTCTCCACTCCCTAGTCGCCTTTCCAACATAGGGTCTCCACTCCCTAATTGAGGTTATTTTTAGACATAGGGTCTCCGATCCCTAGTTGAGGTTATTTTTAGACATAGGGTCTCCAATCCCTAGTTGACTTTTAGTATAGATATAGGTCTCCACTCCCAATCCCTTTTTCCCAAGGAAACACAATCCCGATTTTATTGCTTTCAAAGTTTTGGTTTTTGTAACAAATAACTCACGAAATTTTCCTAGTGAAAACTGGGGCAGAAAAATTTCGTTTGTTTGTTTGTTTTGGTGCCTGAATTGATTTTTACCTCGAGGCACAGGGTTCGAGACGACCAAAAGAATGAGTCTCAATCCAGAATAAAGAAAAAGAAAAAAAGAAAAAGAAGTGAACTCGAAGTGCAGAAGCGGAGAAAGATGTAGACTGTTCAAAATGTGATTGAAGTCACAAGCTTCGCATGTCCCGCCTTGATCCGAAAAGCTGAAGAAGAAAGAACCAGTACCTGCAGCTAACAAGCATCAATGTTCAGATTGGAATCCGCATGAAGAACCAACCAAGACTCAAGATCAAGCTTCAGAAGACTCATAGATAGGAATCTTGTAACTCGTAGCTGATAGGCTTAGTTAGTTTTTTCAATTTTGATTTTATGTAATAACAGGACTGCAGACCGGAACCTCGATGGAATGGCACCTCGCTTGGCTCTCAACCTCGGTACTCCATCACCTCATTCACTTTTGAACTACACATGGCCTGATTCCTTTATAGCCAAGGATATGTAGGCAGCTCAGATACCAGGGCTCGGTCACATTCTCCCTCCTTTTAGTTTTGGTCTCACTAAATAAGGGTCGGGTCAAAAACCTGTCTAGTCATTCTTTGTCTGAAATCTCTTCGCGTTTCCAGTCAAAGAGGGGCAGCTGTAAACATGTGATTTTTTACCCTCCCCAGGATTTTTCATATTTTAGCACATAAATATTTAATTTAGGCCTAATATAGCTATTTAAACTAATTTTTACTCTTTTACTTTATTTTATTACAAGAAAACGAAAATTACAAAAAAAATAGTTTCATTAAGGTTTTGTAGTCATTTTAATCTTGGAAAATACCAAAAATAGTTTTGTTTTAACAGTCAGTCTTATATTAATAGCTATTGTACTTAAGTAGGACTAATTAATAAACGAGATCATATTTTAATTTCGCTCGCGGGGAAAGAATAAAACTTGGGCTCGAGCAACCCATTTTTAGGCCTAATTTTCGAACCTAGTCCATGATTACCAAGCCTATAATTCCAATGCCCATACCCCTAACCTAATTCCTACCCCTATATAATAGTACCTAACACCTAAATATAGACCTACACTCTATTAAAAATCAACCCGCCGTTTCTCCAGCAAAAAATACACAAAAAATACAAGACAAAAAAAAAAGAGCTGACCTTAAAGGACCTAGAGAAAAAGCTGACAAGCGCTGTTTTTTAACCAAAGACCCCTCCCCCATCGTTTGGATCTTCTTCTTCAGAGAAGAAAGCCAGAATTCCATGGCTTCTTCCTAATCAAAAACAACCAAGGAGATAGACACTTGAAGCACCAGCAAATCCACCGCTGTAACACCGGAAAACACATACCCCTCCACGATTTTGTTTCTTCTTCAACCAAAATGAACAACTAGCCCAGCCGTGACCCCTCCACAACTGCCATAATTGTCCCTTCTCTTCAAGGAACAGACCATCCGCCATTTGCATAAGAGACCACCATCAACAGCCACGCACAGCAGTAGCCAATCTCCTCCCCTCTATTCTGTCACGAAAATACGACACTCACCTCCCTCTCGCCGGAAAACACTTACACACAGCCACACACACACATACAGAACGGGAAAGGGACAGTAGCGAACTCGTTGAATTTTTGTGAGCACGAGAGGCACGTGAATCTGGTTTCAAGCTTCGCTTGGTTTATTACAGATATCGTCCATTCAATTTGTTTTGAAATCGCGATTGAGGTACTGTCGGAGGCGAGGTTGTTCGTCGAGGTCTTCGCACGTGGTCCACGAGATCCAAATGATTTGTTGCTGTACATTTGAGATCTATGTCTTGCGCTGTTCCTCTAATCTCTTTTATCTTGCTGCCTGATCTTATAAATGGCTTGAATATTGAAATTAAATGTGTTATCTTTGTTGGTTGCCAAAAGTAGTTTGATGTGATGAATATGATATTTTAGCAGTTTGGATATTATTGTTAATCAAGTCTATATAAAAGAGAAATTAGTAATAGTGCAAAATAGAATGAATGCGTCATGGGATTTGGGTCGAACGAAATTAAAGGTCTTCTGGCCTTAAAATAGTTCTCGTTATTTTACTTCTTATTTATTGTTTAATTGCTAAGAGTATGTTCAAGGCGACTACACCGTTAGAGTGCTTTGGGCACGATTAATAACCCGATTATAGCAACTTCGAATAATAAAACCCTTTGAAATAATTTGAGGCGTGCCATGCCAAATAAAACCCCTAAGCCCATGGCCCTCACAAAACTAGTTAGCTTTATATAGAAAATTTGAGGTGTGCCATTTTCATTAAATAACCCATGGCCCTCATGTAATTAATACTAATTTCTTAAAATCGGGGTGCGCCATCAATTTTCATGGCCCTCGCGAACTTTGTTAATAATTTGGACAATCGTAGTTTGCTTTAGGCCCGATTTAGATTAGTATTGCGATTATGTATACGTTCGCGTAACATAATTGCAAATTTAACTCTAAAAAAGACTCGACGGATGCGTTCGCGCAACTTCAACCAAACTTCCTTAATAAATCAACAAAAGCGTTATTAATCGTGGACATGTTCGCGTGACATGATTTTGACGCGCCAAAAGAACAGAGTAGACGTACGCGTAACTCAACTCTTTAATTACGATTAATTCAAGCAATTAAAAGTAGTAAAAAGATAAATGCACATAGGTCCTTAAAATAAGTAATTAGACAACTAAGCCAAGTAATAATCTCTAAGCGACCGTGCTAGAACCACGGAACCCGAGAATGCCTAACACCTTCTCCCGGGTTAACAGAATTCCTTATCTAGAATTTCTGGTTCGCAGACCTTAAATAAAAATAGAATTTTCCTCGATTTGGGATTTAAAATAAACCGGTGACTTGGGACACCATAATTTATTCCAAGTGGTGACTCTGATTAATTAAATAATCCCATCTCGAATAATGTCACTTCAATTTGAAAAACTCCCTTATATACGCCCCCTCTCGGGGTGTGTAAAAAAGGAGGTGTGACATGACTGAGTACAAGTATAAAGTCAAAACAGTGAGGAAATGGCAGTAAAAATCCCCTAAGGGTCCAAATAGTTGGCACGAAGCCCAAATATGGCATTTAGCCCAAACCATGATAACACCTAGCAATTTGCAACCAAATATGCAGTAAAACAGTCATTCGGGATAGACCAAGTCACAATCCCCAACGGTGCATGACCCCATGCTCGTCATCTAGCGTGTGCGTCACCTCAACATAGCCTAACGCTGTGTAATCCGGGGTTTTATACACTCAGGACAACATTTAAAATCATTACTCACCTCAATCCGGCCCGAACTCTAGCTCGTGATGCCTTTGCCCCTCGAATCAGCCTTCGGATGCTCCAAATATAGGCACAATCAAAACGTAACCATCAAAATATGCTAAGGGAACAAAGCCCTTTCGAAAACAATCAAAAAACAACAAAATTCCCGAATTTAACCAAACCCGACCCCGGGCCCACATCTCGGAATTCGATAAATTTTACATCATTAGGCTCCTTATCTCCCCACGAGTTCATACATATCAAAAGTTTCAAAATCTGACCACAAATGGCCCCTCAAATCCTCAAGTCTAGGTCTCCAAAACCAAACCCTAGTTTCCCCAACTTTTAACCCTTAAATTCCATTAATTAGAGCTCTAATCCGTGAATTAATACCATAGAAACGAGTTTTAGGTCCAAAATCCTTACCTCAATGGATTCCCCTTGAAATCCTTCTTCAAATTGCCTAAAAAGCTCCAAGAACAGACTTAGAAATGGTGGAATAGCTCAAAAATCGCGAAGGAAATAACTTATACCTTCTGGCCCAGACATTTCGCATCTGCGGCAAAAATTCCGCTCCTGCGGCACCGCTTTTGTGGTCCACGAACCGCATCTGCGGTCCTCACTTAAGTCGCCCAACTCCGCATCTGCGATGCATAATCCGCACCTGCGCCATCGCAGTTGCGGCTCCTTGACCGCTTCTGCGGTTCCAGCTCTCCTAGCCCCTTTCCGCTTCTGCGACCACAATCTCGCTTCTGCGAGACCGCACCTGCGGTCCCCTAGCTGCAGGTGCGGTTATGACAGGAATGGGAAACTTCAGCTGTCACAACCAACTCCAAATCATTCCGCCAACCATCCGAAATCACCCCAAGGTCCCCGGGACCTCAACCAAAAGCATCAACAAGTCTTATGCAACCATTCAAACTTATACCAACCTTTAAAACACCTCAAACAACATCAAAACGACCAAAACACATCGAATTCAAGCCTAAGTGATGTTCTAATCGTCAATACCACACAAGAGGGGGGTGATTTGTGTGGTACCCAATTTTCGCTCTAGAAGAACCTGGTTCTTCTAGATGTACTAACTACTGCTGTTTGCGGAATAATAAATACATAAAATAAAGAACGCAAAGATTTTTATGTGGAAAACACCTGGCTCAAAAGGTGAAAAAACCACGACCTACTACTCAGTAGGATTTTCCCAAACTTCCACTAAAATCACTGAGCCAAAATAGCATTTACAAAACTCTTTGTAAACCTAAGGATTAACTCTAATCCCGTTTTGGCAACCAGCCTCTAACAGCTCCGACAACTTCAAGTTAACTCTTACTTGAATACTCAAAATACCTATTACAATTGCTTCTAGATAAAGCTGAAAGGTACAATATGAAACACCTACTACAATTGAACTAGAAATAAAAAAATACACATACTTGGAACTGGTTCTTCTATCTGGTTCAAGTAGCTTTAGGTTTGCACACTTGAATCACACGAACAGCTTGCAAAATCGCCTTGCTATTTTGCTCTCAATTCACGTTTAACTTCTGCTTATGTGCATACCTGTAAAAGAGAACAACACTAATATTTATAGAGTTAGTAAATAGAGATTGACTAGAATTCTGATGCTACTCTTCCTTGGTGGAAGAGTTCTAGTTGATCTCAACCTCTAACTCCTTCTCTTTCTTAAACCGTGTTCTCTTTAAGTAAGGAGTCCTTCTCCTTATCAATTATGCAACCTTTTCGATCAGGATCAGGAGATATCAAATCTGTCAAGATAGGTTTATCTCCTTCACGTGCATCCCACATGCTTAAGTCTATCCACATCTGTGCTCCACTGAGATGGACCTGGTTCATGTCTGAGTCCCTTTGTCAGTCTTCAAAACTAACATTTACTTGGGCCAACAAAATGTTTGTAGCCCAACCCGTTAATCTCTGGACGGGTTGGATGTGTTAGGGCTCAAATTGCCACCCCTAGTTTGAAGTACAACCAATGATTTCATGCACTTAAGGTCAATAAGTCTGAAGCGAAAAATTGCACTTCAGATGCACTTAAGGCCAAAAGGTCTGAAGTGCAAGGTAAAAATTGCATGGGGCGCACTATTTGGTCGCCCCCATTTAACCTATACCCATATTTTTAAAATTATTTAACCTACACCTTAATTTTGACAACTTCAGATACCGCGACCTATGCGCTCCTTTCTTCCTCCTCCTCTTTTTAACACTCTTCAAATTTATAAAAATTTCAAGACTTGCTAAATATAGAATTTAAATTTTTTTTCCATTAAATTATACTCGTATTACGGATTTAAACCCTTGTGATTGCCTTTTGAGCTACTTCTCTACTTATAAATAATTGAATATACAATTAGGAGAATATTTGTGAGCACGTGATTTTTGCCCTATATGAATTACTCCCATAGATTCAAGAAAATAAATTTCTCCCATTATTTGCAATTTTGTAGATTTTTTGTGGCATTTTTTGTCAATTGTTTACATTTGTCTGTGCACGTTTATTTTATTTAATTCATAAAAAATACCAAAATATGTTGCATTTGCATTTGGGATTTAATTTTACATTTTTTTAGATTAATTAGCAAATTAGTTGTTTTATAAAAAATGGAAAAATCACAAAAAATAACCTATTTTTGCACTTTTTAATTTTAGTTTTGATTTTTGGTAGTTTTTCCTTTAATTTGGTTTTTAATTAATTGTGGTTTTTATTATTTAGAGTTAATCATTTGAATTTGGNGACCACAATCTCGCTTCTGCGAGACCGCACCTGCGGTCCCCTAGCCGCAGGTGCGGTTATGACAGGAATGGGAAACTTCAGCTGTCACAACCAACTCCAAATCATTCCGCCAACCATCCGAAATCACCCCAAGGTCCCCGGAACCTCAACCAAAAGCACCAACAAGTCTTATGCAACCATTCAAACTTATACCAACCTTTAAAACACCTCAAACAACATCAAAACGACCAAAACACATCGAATTCAAGCCTAAGTGATGTTCTAATCGTCAATACCACACAAGAGGGGGGTGATTTGTGTGGTACCCAATTTTCGCTCTAGAAGAACCTGGTTCTTCTAGATGTACTAACTACTGCTGTTTGCGGAATAATAAATACATAAAATAAAGAACGCAAAGATTTTTACGTGGAAAACACCTGGCTCAAAAGGTGAAAAAACCACGACCTACTACTCAGTAGGATTTTCCCAAACTTCCACTAAAATCACTGAGCCAAAATAGCATTTACAAAACTCTTTGTAAACCTAAGTATTAACTCTAATCCCGTTTTGGCAACCAGCCTCTAACTGCTCCGACAACTTTAAGTTAACTCTAACTTGAATACTCAAAATACCTATTACAATTGCTTCTAGATAAAGCTGAAAGGTACAATATGAAACACCTACTACAATTGAACTAGAAATAAAGAAATACACATAAAACTCTTTATGGAGCTGGTTCTTCAATCTGGTTCATGTAGCTTCAGGTTTGCACACTTGAATCACACACGAACTGCTTGCAAAAAGCCTTGCTATTTTGCTCTCAATTCACGCTTAACTTCTGCGTTTTTGTACAACCTGTGTAATGTGAGAACATCCTGCAATTTATAGAGTTAGTAGATGAAGAAATAACTAGAGTTCTGATGCAACTCTTCCTTGGTGGAAGAGTTCTAGTTGATTTCAACTTCTAACTCCTTCCCTATCTTGGATAGTGTTCTCTTTGATTAAGGACTCCTTCTCCTTATCAATTATGCAACCTTTTCGACCAGGAGATATTAAATACACCAAGTTAAGCTTATCTCCTTCACGTGCAACCCACATGCTCGAATCTGCCCGTTTTTGTGCACCTGAGTGATGGACCTGGTCCATGACTGAGTTCATTTGTCATTCTTCAAAACTTCACCTGAACTTGGCAACCAGCCTCTAACTGCTGCGACAACTTCAAGTTAACTCTAACTTGAATACTCAAAATACCTATTACAATTGCTTCTAGATAAAGTTGAAAGGTACAATATGAAACACCTACTACAATTGAACTAGAAATAAACAAAGACACATAAAACTCTTCGTGGAGCTGGTTCTTCAATCTGGTTCATGTAGCTTCAGGTTTGCACACTTGAATCAGACACGAACTGCTTGCAAAAAGCCTTGCTATTTTGCTCTCAATTCACGTTTAACTTCTGTGTTTTTGTGCAACCTGTGTAATATGAGAACATCCTGCAATTCATAGAGTTAGTAGATGAAGAAATAACTAGAGTTCTGATGCAACTCTTCCTTGGTGGAAAAGTTCTAGTTGATTTCAATTTCTAACTCTTTCCCTATCTTGGATAGTGTTCTCTTTGATTAAGGACTCCTTCTCCTTATCAATTATGCAACCTTTTCGATCAGGAGATATTAAATAAACCAAGTTAAGCTTATCTCCTTCAAGTGCAACCCACATGCTCGAATCTGCCCGTTTTTGTGCACCTGAGTGATGGACCTGGTCCATGACTGAGTTCATTTGTCATTCTTCAACTTCACCTGAACTTGGGCCAAAATATCCCCCCTTTTTGATGATGACAAACTCCGTGCTTTTATGGATCAAAAATCTGTAAGAACTCAGCTTAACCATAGCTTAACACTCAACACTTAACTTAGAATTTTAACTTATCATCAAGGACCAGGTTTAATTAGGTTATATATATCACATTATTCAGAATAAAGATTAAAGCACAATATCTCCTCCCCCTTTTGGCATCATCGAAAAGTTTCATACATTGTGAATCCCAGAATTTAGTAATTACTCATGGCCACTTGGGCAACTGCAAGTGAAAACATGGATTAAATCATCAATAATCAACAAACACATTCAACTATTAAGAACAAAATCTTCATAGAACAAGAGAAATAGCAGTTGTCATTCATAAGATATGTTTCCACCTACAAACCACAAAAAGAAAGAAAAAACTTCCAAACATGAGCAAAAACAGAAAAAGTCCCTAATCTGGGTCACTGGGGGGTAGTAGACTGGTTCAGGCTTGGAAGAACTAGAGGACTGGGTTTGGAGAAGGTTGAGCATATTCTGAAGCATCCCATCACTTTTCTCCTTTTCTTTTGCTAGCTCAGCTCTAAGGCCATCTCTTTCAGCTTCCAATTCAACAACACGAGCCTGAAGCCTAGCAATTTCAGCATCCCTAGTTTCACACTCTTGAACCAAAGCCCTAACCTTGTTGTTCACAGGTGTCTTCAGAAATGAACCAGGTTCAACTGGGATGGCATTGACAGGATAGTCACAAGCCAATAAGGTCTTAACACCAAAATGCTCCTTACTTGATGCCATCTCCCATTTCTTCAAAGGCACCCTTAGCCTGTCCAGCACAGTAGTCAGTATGAACCCATATGGAGTTGCATGTGCCTTGGAGCCATTAATGACCCTGTCCAGTAATTTGACAATAAACGCAGACCAATTTATGTGCATTCCTCTCACAAGGCACTCCATAAGATTCAGGTACATGTAGTTGGTAGTGTCCCTCCTCTCCTCTATGGGCAGCAGGCACTTGTTAACAAATTCAAACAAGACCTTGTGCT